>NC_137100.1:1396761-1401761 GCF_949357685.1 Gobio gobio | reverse complement strand
GGACTCTCTGGACCAATAGAATTATGACACACTTTTAATAGAAAAATACATATTTCTAGAGCAAATGTTCATTATTGAAAAAATGGAAATAAAATTTGGTGCCACACAAACAAACCAAATGAACGAGGTAGAACTAAAACTCTGTTTTATTAAAGTTTGATTATTAATATTTAATATGAATATTTTTATTTATGAATAGTTTTTTTCATGCACAATTACGACCAGAGATGGAGAGCAAATTAGATTATAAAATAGTAACACTAAATTTACAAAATTAATCATTTTAACTAATACAACTTTTAACAAACTACAAATAAACTCTTGTAATATTTTTTTAATAAACTACAAATAAAACTAATACATTTTTTATTTTTTATTTTATTAATTAAAATTAAATGAATAATTTTAACTAATAATTTTAAATCTAATTTGCATTTACAAATAAAATATTTGATATGTTTTTAAAAAATATATATTACATTTTTAAATGCTCCATAAATACTAAATTTCTTACATATATATATAATAGGTTTTAAAGTAAATACAAAATTAAATCAACTAAGAATTTAAAAAATATATTAGAAATATTAGTAGTTTTCAATGATAATAATAATAATAACAAATACAGCTGCAAGCAACAATACCGGCGCCAAGCGCAACAGAAGCAGACAAGGAAGCAGCAGCAGACCAACGTCATATTTTGTTTAATTATAGCGCCACCAAGAGGCTCAATCCTCAGAGTGAGCCCATACATGTGTGTGTCAATTTTGGTGAAAATATCTCATTTTGTTCTGGAGTTTTAGACTGAAAAATGACTGACACCTGACTTTGATTGGATTTTACTCCCCTTACTATCAATATTTTGACATTTGGGTATTAGCGTTTAGCTATCGGCCTATGTTTCTGAACTTCTGACGCTGGTTTCGTCTCGATCAGACTAGCAGTTTTGAAGATATCGGCTAACGTTTTTAAAGCGCTAAATTACAACGCTGCACAAACCATACGCCGAAACCTGGCAAGTCTGGTATCGTTGGACTCGGCAAGGATTCAGGAGACAAAAAAAGTTACTCCCATGAAAATAAGTCAACCACACCCAAAGTTATAAACATTTGGGGGGGGGAAATGATCCACTGGGTGGCGCCGTTTCAAAACTTCTCAGGCTACTTCAGAGCATCGAGCTGATGACCCATACCGAGTTTCGTAACAATCCGTTCATGTGTTCATAAAATAAAATACAGCATTTTAGCACAATTCAAAATGGCCGACAGCCAAAATGGCCGATATGGTAAAATTGGATATCAGACAACTCAGCATGCTGACCTGAATCTAAAGTTATAAGCAAAAATAGCTATTTTTCGTATCTCCGGACCAGTAGGTGGCGCTGCACGAGACGCTGCATGTTGCCTCAGGTCATGCTTGTGATGACATGTACCAAGTTTGGTTTGAATACGATAAAGCTACGTAAAATTGGTTTGCATGTTTATCGAAAACGATTCGACGAATCAACTTGAATTCCACAACTTTTTGTCAGCTCCGCCTGAAGATGAACTGGTTCAATTTTCGTGAAAATCAGAGCAATGCCTAGGAGGAGTTCAAAATAGTAGGTTTTTCTGAAAATTCAAAATGGCGGGAAAATGTTCATGACGGAAAATGGAGTCATTGGGTCCGATCGAATCGGCTTGAGCTCAGGAATCAGAGGAAAAGAAAATAATTGTGTCTCTATCCCTTAGGGTTCAAAAGATATTAGCATAAACATGAACATTTGGACAGGTGGTGGCGCTAGAGGGATCGAGTTAGAGACTCCAAAATTGGTGTGGTCAATGTTGGGCCAGTCCTCTATCGGTGTGCCAAATTTCATAATTTTCCCGCAAACGGTTCTATGGGCTGCCATAGACTTCAATGCCGGAATAAGAAGAAATCTAACGGTTTCAAAAGGAGCTTGGCCCCTAATAAAGCATTTAAAAAAAAAAGCAAACTTAATACCCTAAAATTGTGTTAAAAAAAAAAGTGTATTAAAATGTGATTTATCAATAGCTAATATTATTTATGAATATTTTATTGTAATGTTTTATGTCATGCACAATTAAAATGGTAAACAAATACTACATTTACAAAATTAAATTAACTCATATTTTTAAATCTAATTCAACACAAATGCATTTACAAATAAAATATGTATCTCGATTTTCTAATGCTACACAAATACTAGGTTAATTAAATGAAATGATATATTAGATATATGTAGAATATTATCCTGTACTCTTCAATGCTCTGTTAAATCTGTAAAAATCATTCATAAAACATAAACAAAAGCAAACTGACCGAAGAGGCTGTTCAACACACGGCTGATTAAAGACATCACGGCCCGCGTGTGTTCAAAGCCTTCACAAGACTCTCCTCGAGTTCTCCATCATAAACCGCTGTGTGTGTGTGTGTGTGTGTGTGTGTGTGTGTGTGTGTGTGTGTTATAACCCCCGGCCCGTCTCTTAAACATTCGCTCTGCGTGGCGTTTGTAATCTACTAATGTGCTCCATCAGCGCAGTCAATTCTGCCGAACGTCCGTGGCGTTTCCTCGAGGGGTCACAATCAGGTTAAAAGCATTGAGTGCCTGATCTCCACGTCTCCTCGTGCTCCTCTTTAATGGACTCTGAGAGATGGATATCACTGGAGTCACGTGACACACACACACACACACACACACACACGTTGGGTTTTCATGTTTTATGGGGACTTTCCATAGGCGTAATGGTTTTTATACCGAACATACTGTATATTCTATCCCCTTACACTGCCCCTAAACCTACCCATCACACACACACACACACACACACACACACACACACTGCCCCTAAACCTACCCATCACACACACACACACACACACACACACACACACACACACACACACTGCCCCTAAACCTACCCATCACACACACACACACACACACACACACACACACACACACACACACTGCCCCTAAACCTACCCATCACACACACACACACACACACACACTGCCCCTAAACCTACCCATCACACACACACACACACACACACACTGCCCCTAAACCTACCCATCACACACACACACACACACACACACACACACACACACACACTGCCCCTAAACCTACCCATCACACACACACACACACACACACACACACACACACACTGCCCCTAAACCTACCCATCACACACACACACACACACACACACACACACACACACACACACACACACACACACTGCCCCTAAACCTACCCATCACACACACACACACACACACACACACACACACACACACACACACACTGCCCCTAAACCTACCCATCACACACACACACACACACACACACTGCCCCTAAACCTACCCATCACACACACACACACACACACACACTGCCCCTAAACCTACCCATCACACACACACACACACACACACACACACACACACACACTGCCCCTAAACCTACCCATCACACACACACACACACACACACACACTGCCCCTAAACCTACCCATCACACACACACACACACACACACACACACACACACACACACACACACACACACACACACACACACACTGCCCCTAAACCTACCCATCACACACACACACACACACACACACACACACACACACAGCCCCTAAACCTACCCATCACACACACACACACACACACACTGCCCCTAAACCTACCCATCACACACACACACACACACACACACACTGCCCCTGCCCCTAAACCTACCTATCACACACACACACACACACACACACACACACACACACACACACACACACACACACACACACACACACTGCCCCTAAACCTACCCATCACACACACACACACACACACACACACACACACACACACACACACTGCCCCTAAACCTACCCATCACACACACACACACACACACACACACACACTGCCCCTAAACCTACCCATCACACACACACACACACACACTGCCCCTAAACCTACCCATCACACACACACACACACACACACACACACACACTGCCCCTAAACCTACCCATCACACACACACACACACACACACACACACACTGCCCCTAAACCTACCCATCACACACACACACACACACACACACACACACACACACACACACACACACACACACACACACACACACACACACTGCCCCTGCCCATAAACCTACCCATCACACACACACACACACACACACACACACACACACACACACACACACTGCCCCTGCCCCTAAACCTACCCATCACACACACACACACACACACACACACACACACACACACTGCCCCTGCCCCTAAACCTACCCATCACACACACACACACACACACGCACACACTGCCCCTAAACCTACCCATCACACACACACACACACACACGCACACACTGCCCCTAAACCTACCCATCACACACACACACACACACACACACACACTGCCCCTGCCCCTAAACCTACCCATCACACTCACACACTCTCACACTCTCACACTCTCACACACTCACACACTCACACACTCACACACTCACACACTCAGCGCAGTCAATTCTGCCGAACGTCCGTGGCGTTTCCTCGAGGGGTCACAATCAGGTTAAAAGCATTGAGTGCCTGATCTCCACGTCTCCTCGTGCTCCTCTTTAATGGACTCTGAGAGATGGATATCACTGGAGTCACGTGACACACACACACACACACACACACACACGTTGGGTTTTCATGTTTTATGGGGACTTTCCATAGGCGTAATGGTTTTTATACCGAACATACTGTATATTCTATCCCCTTACACTGCCCCTAAACCTACCCATCACACACACACACACACACACACACACACACACACACACACTGCCCCTAAACCTACCCATCACACACACACACACACACACACACACACTGCCCCTAAACCTACCCATCACACACACACACACACACTGCCCCTAAACCTACCCATCACACACACACACACACACA
>NC_137100.1:1384261-1386761 GCF_949357685.1 Gobio gobio | reverse complement strand
GATCTTACACACGCCTGATCTTACACACGCAATGATCGTACACACGCAATGATCGTACACACGCAATGATCGTACACACGCCTGATCGTACACACGCCTGATCTTACACACGCCTGATCTTACACACGCAATGATCTTACACAAGCCTGATCGTACACACGCCTGATCTTACACACGCCTGATCTTACACACGCCTGATCCTACACACGCCTGATCTTACACACCCAATGATCGTACACACGCAATGATCGTACACACGCAATGATCGTACACACGCCTGATCGTACATACGCCTGATCGTACACACGCCTGATCTTACACACGCCTGATCTTACACACGCCTGATCTTACACACGCCTGATCTTACACACGCCTGATCTTACACACGCAATGATCTTACACACGCCTGATCCTGCACACGCCTGATCTTACACACGCAATGATCTTACACATGCCTGATCTTACACATGCCTGATCCTGCACACGCCTGATCCTACACACGCCTGATCTTACACACGCAATGATCTTACACATGCCTGATCTTACACACGCCTGATCGTACACACGTCTGATCTTACACACGCCTGATCTTACACACGCAATGATCGTACACACGCAATGATCGTACACACGCAATGATCGTACACGCGCCTGATCGTACACGCGCCTGATCTTACACACGCCTGATCTTACACACGCCTGATCTTACACACGCAATGATCTTACACAAGCCTGATCGTACACACGCCTGATCTTACACACGCCTGATCTTACACACGCCTGATCTTACACACGCAATGATCTTACACAAGCCTGATCATACACACGCAATGATCTTACACAAGCCTGATCGTACACACGCAATGATCTTATATACGCCTGATCTTACACACGCAATGATCTTACACAAGCCTGATCGTACACACGCCTGATCTTACACACGCAATGATCTTACACACGCAATGATCTTACACACGCAATGATCTTACACACGCAGTGATCCTGCACACGCCTTATCTTACACATGCAATGATCTTACACACGCCTGATCTTACACACGCAATGATCCTGCACACGCCTGATCTTACACACGCAATGATCTTGCACACGCCTATTCCTGCACACGCCTGATCTTACACGCGCAATGATCTTACACACGCAATGATCTTACAAACACCTGATCTTACACACGCAGTGATCCTGCACACGCCTTATCTTACACACGCAAGATCTTACACACGCAATGATCTTACACACGCAATGATCTTACACACGCAATGATCTTACAAACGCCTGATCTTACACACGCCTGATCTTACACACGCCTGATCTTACACACGCAAGATCTTACACACGCAATGATCTTACACACGCAATGATCTTACACACGCCTGATCTTACACACGCAATGATCTTACACACGCAAGATCTTACACACGCAAGATCTAACACACGCAATGATCTTACACACGCAATGATCTTACACACGCAATGATCTTACACACGCCTGATCTTACACACGCATGATCTTTCACACGCCTGATCTTACACACGCCTGATCTTACACACGCAATGATCTTACACACGCCTGATCTTACACATGCCTGATCTTACACACACAATGACCTTACACACGCAATGATCTTACACGCGCAATGATCTTACACGCGCCTGATCTTACACACGCAATGATCTTACACACGCCTGACCTTACACACGCAATGATCTTACACGCGCAATGATCTTCCACACGCAAGATCTTACACACGCAATGATCTTACACACGCAATGATCTTACACATGCCTGATCTTACACGCGCCTGATCTTACACGCGCAATGATCTTACACACGCCTGATCTTACACACGCCTGATCTTACACAAGCCTGACCTTACACACGCAATGATCTTACACGCGCAATGATCTTCCACACGCAAGATCTTACACACGCAATGATCTTACACACGCAATGATCTTACACATGCCTGATCTTACACACGCCTGATCTTACACACGCCTAATCTTACACACGCCAGATCTTACACACGCCAGATCTTACACACGCCAGATCTTACACACGCCAGATCTTACACGCCAGATCTTACACACGCCTGATCTTACACACGCCTGATCTTACACACGCAATGATCTTACACACGCATAATCTTTCACACGCCTAATCTTACACACGCCTGATCTTACACACGCAATGATCTTACACACGCTATGATCTTACACACGCCTGATCTTACACACGGAATGATCTTACACACGCAATGATCTTACACATGCAATGATCTTACACATGCAATGATCTTACACACGGAATGATCTTACACACGCAATGATCTTACACATGCAATGATCTTACACATGCAATGATCTTACACACGCCTGATCTTACACACGCCTGATCTTACACACGCAATGATCTTACACATGCATAATCTTTCACACGCCTAATCTTACACACGCAATGATCTTACACACGCTATGATCT
>NC_137100.1:1326761-1376761 GCF_949357685.1 Gobio gobio | reverse complement strand
ACACACACACACACACACACACTTACTTACTCACTCACACACACACAGACACACACACACACACACACACACACGCGCAAAAATGAGCATAAGGATAAGTGTGGATAAATGTTTTATCCGATAAGAAGACATGCGCATCAGCTCTGATGGAAACACATTCACTGAATAAATCCCTCAATGCACATCGTTCATCAGCGGAGGCTGTGATTGGATAACTGGACTAGTTGACCAATGGCGTCAAAGTGTGTGATCAGAATTATATGTTTAATTCCTCCAGAAGCGTGTGTGTGTGTGTGTGTGTGTATTCCTCCAGAAGCGTGTGTGTGTGTGTGCGTGTGTATTCCTCCAGAAGCATGTGTGTGTGGGTGTGTTGTCCAGAAGCGCGTGTGTGTGTGTGTGTGTGTGTGTTGTCCAGAAGCGTGTGTGTGTTGTCCAGAAGCGTGTGTGTGTGTGTGTGTTGTCCAGAAGCGTGTGTGTGTGTGTGTGTGTGTGTGTGTATTCCTCCAGAAGTGTGTGTGTGTGTGTGTGTGTGTATTCCTCCAGAAACGTGTGTGTGTGTGTGTGTGTTTGTGCATAAGTTAAACTATAGATGGAAGCCATTGGGAACAACAGCAACTCATCACAGAGCGGGGTCAGCGCATGCTGAGGGTCACAGAGCGGGGTCAGCGCATGCTGAGGGTCACAGAGCGGGGTCAGCGCATGCTGAGGGTCACAGAGCGGGGTCAGCGCATGCTGAGGGTCACAGAGCGGGGTCAGCCCATGCTGAGGGTCACAGAGCGGGGTCAGCGCATGCTGAGGGTCACAGAGCGGGGTCAGCGCATGCTGAGGGTCACAGAGCGGGGTCAGCGCATGCTGAGGGTCACAGAGCGGGGTCAGCGCATGCTGAGGGTCACAGAGCGGGGTCAGCGCATGTTGAGGGTCACAGAGCGGGGTCAGCGCATGCTGAGGGTCACAGAGCGGGGTCAGCGCATGCTGAGGGTCACAGAGCGGGGTCAGCGCATGCTGAGGGTCACAGAGCGGGGTCAGCGCATGCTGAGGGTCACAGAGCGGGGTCAGCGCATGCTGAGGGTCACAGAGCGGGGTCAGCGCATGCTGAGGGTCACAGAAGTGGCCAACTTTCTGCAGAGTCAAGAGCTCCAGACCTCCAAACTTCTGTGGCCTTCAGATGAGCTCAAGAACAGTGTGTAGAGCTTCATGGACTGGGTTTCCATGGCCGAGCAGCTCATCCAAGCCTTACATCACCAAAGCGTGGGATGCAGTGGGGTAAAGCGCGCCGCCACTGGACTCTAGAGCAGTGGAGACGTGTTCTCTGAGTGACCAATCACGCTTCTCTGTCTGACAATCCCATGGACGAGTCTGGAGAACGGGACTTGCCTGACTGCATTGTGCCAAGTGTAAAGTTTGGTGGAGGGGGGATCATGGGGTGGGGTTGTTTTTCAGGGGTTAGTTCCAGTGAAAGGAACTCTTAATGCAAGGCATTTTGGACAATTTCATGGTCCCAACTTTGTGGGAACAGTTTGGGGACGGCCCCAACATGACTGCGCATGTATGTAGCATATATGTAAATTTGTAAAATGTATTCTTAAAAATGAAAAATTCATTTTGATGGCATAAGGGTTTTCTAAATAATAAAGCTATTTATAATTGACACCGTAATTACACTTGCGCATTAATACATTTTGCACCATTTTCATGAGAACATTTCCTAATTGCTTCAATGCAGATGTAATTGTATCCGTGATCTCTCCACACTCTCTAATAAAGTTTGAGGCGAGCTCATGTGACACGATTCACATCCGGTGTAGGAGGGCGTTCAAGCGCGATCTGACGGGGTAACATGGGCCAGAAGCTGAAACACTGAAGTTTAACAACACCAGAAGTCTTTCCCAGTGTGAGCGGAGTGTGTGTCGGTCAGAAGACACACACACACACACACACACACACACACCGTCTCAGAGCCGCAGTCAGACCTTCCTCAAACGCGTCTTACCTCGCTTCCCTCGTTCACAGCCACGCCGGAGTTCATGCTCCCGAAACTCTGGGATGGAATGGCGTGTTCCAGCGCGAGCGGACGGACGGCAGACGCCCGAGGTCGACGGGAAACACGTCTCGGCTCAGGTTCCTCCTGCTCCTGTAATCCACACACACCGCTGACAGCTCATCCTCGACTTCCCTAGCCCGATCCCGCAGTATTCCCAACGCAATCCCAGCTGTAATCCGCACGAGAGACGGTTAAATCCACACACAGCACCGGTGCGCCGCTCCGCACATTCCGCCAGCCAGCCGGAGACTCCCCACAGCAGCTCTGCAGCGCTCTGATTCTCACACACACACACAGAGAGAGAGAGCGAGCGAGCGAGAGAGCGAGGGAGGGAGGGAGGGAGGGAAGAGAGAGAGAGAGAGAGAGAGAGAGAGAGAGAGAGAGAGAGAGAGAGAGAGGGACCTCCTCAGGGCCTCACAGCTGCATGGGGCCGCAGGAGGAGTGTTTTACACGTGTGTGTGTGTCTCCTTCAGGGCCGTTCCAGCCCGTCAGATTCCCCTCGGCTGGAATATGATCAGTCTCTCTCTCTCTCTCAGACGGTCACTTCTACTCCTTTAGCTTTCAGAAGACAACTTTCTGACCAAATCATTACTGTTATTTTTCCAGATGATCGGGATAACAACCAGAAGATTGTCTTCATACATACAGTACATACAAACACTCACACACACATGCATACACACACGCATATATGCATACATACATACATGCATACACACAAACACGCACACATACATACATACATACATACATGCATACATGCATACACACAAACACGCACACATGCATACATACAAACACGCACACATGCATACATACATGCATACATGCATACACACAAACACGCACACATGCATACATACATGCATACATGCATACACACAAACACGCACACATGCATGCATACACACAAACACGCACACATGCATACATACAAACACGCACACATGCATACATACAAACACGCACACATGCATACATACAAACACGCACACATGCATACATACATACATACATCCATACACGCACACGCACACATGCATACATACATACATGCATACACACAAACACGCACGCATACTTACATACATACATACATACAAACACGCACACATGCATACATACAAACACGCACACATGCATACATACAAACACGCACACATGCATACATACATACATGCATACACACAAACACGCACACATGCATACATTCATACATACATACATACATACACGCACACATGCATACATACATACATACATACATACATGCATACACACAAATATGCACACATGCATACATACATACATACATACATACACACAAACACGCACACATGCATACATACATACATACATACATACATACACACAAACACGCACACATGCATACATACATACATACATGCATACACACAAACACGCACACATGCATACATACATACATGCATATATACATGCATACACACAAACACGCACACATGCATACATACATACATACATGCATACACACAAACACGCATGCATACATACATGCATACATACATACATACATACATACATACATACATACATACATACATACATACATACATACAAACACGCACACATACATGCATACATGCATACACACAAACACGCACACATGCATACATACATGCATACATGCATACACACAAACACGCACACATGCATGCATACACACAAACACGCACACATGCATACATACAAACACGCACACATGCATACATACATACATACATCCATACATACATGCATACACACAAACACGCACACGCACACATGCATACATACATACATGCATACACACAAACACGCACGCATACATACATACATACATACATACATACAAACACGCACACATGCATACATACAAACACGCACACATGCATACATACAAACACGCACACATGCATACATACATACATACAAACACGCACACATGCATACATACAAACACGCACACATGCATACATACAAACACGCACACATGCATACATACATACATAAATACATACATACATACATACATACATACATGCATACACACATACACGCACACATGCATACATACATACATACATGCATACACACAAATATGCACACATGCATACATACATACATACATACATACATACATGCATACATACATACACGCATACAAACATACACGCATACATACATACATACGGGCATTCATACATACACGCATACATACATACACGCATACATACATACATACACACATACATACACACATACACACATACACACATACATACACACATACATACATACATACACACATACATACATACATACACACATACATACACACATACACACATACACGCATACATGCATACATACATACATACATACACGCTCGCATACATTCACACATACACGCTCGCATACATTCACGCATACACACATACATACATACATACATACACGCATACATACATACATACATAAATACATACACGCACGCATACACACATACATGCATACATACACACATACAAAAATGCATACACGCACGCATACACACATACATGCATACATACACACATACAAAAATGCATACATACACACATGCATACATACACACATTCTCGCATGCACGTATACACGCATACACACATACACACATGCATACATACACACATGCATACATACACACATACACACATTCACGCATACACGCATACACACATGCACACATGCACACATGCACACATACATGCATACACACATACACGCATACAGACATGCATACATACACACATACATGCATACACACATGCATACATACACGCATACATGCATACACACATACATGCATACATACACACATGCATACAAACACGCATACATGCATACAAACACACAGCATACAAACACACACGCTGGCCGTGATCCAGAACTTTCCCTGCCGTGTCTCTTGCTGAGGCTCTTGAGTAGATTATGTATCAGACTCAGTGTAACACTTCATTATATGTGTGTGTCATTGTGTTAGAAGAGTCTTCATCAAACGCTCCGTCAGAACCAATGAAGAACACACTTCATCAGTCTCACCCATTACAGGTCTCACTGCACGACTACAGCCAATCACAGGTCTCGCTGCACGACTACAGCCAATCACAGGTCTCGCCGCGCGACTACAGCCAATCACAGGTCTCGCCGCGCGACTACAGCCAATCACAGGTCTCGCTGCGCGACTACAGCCAATCACAGGTCTCGCCGCGCGACTACAGCCAATCACAGGTCTCGCCGCGCGACTACAGCCAATCACAGGTCTCGCTGCGCGACTACAGCCAATCACAGGTCTCGCCGCGCGACTACAGCCAATCACAGGTCTCGCCGCGTGACTACAGCCAATCACTGGTCTCACTGCACGACTACAGCCAATCACAGGTCTCGCCGCGCAACTACAGCCAATCACAGGTCTCGCCGCGTGACTACAGCCAATCACTGGTCTCACTGCACGACTACAGCCAATCACAGGTCTTGCTGCGCGACTACAGCCAATCACAGGTCTCGCCGCACGACTACAGCCAATCACAGGTCTCGCCGCACGACTATAGCCAATCACAGGTCTCGCCGCACGACTATAGCCAATCACAGGTCTCACTGCGTTCACAGGTAAAGACAGAGATGCTGGAGATTCATCATGAGTTCAACAGCTCCCTCTAGTGAAGGTGGAGCATTTCACACACAAACACACATCAGCTCTAAAGCACACACATCCAGACACAAACACACTCACGCACATCAGCTCTAAACCACACACACACATTCACACACAAACACACTCACGCTGTGGTGAAGAAACCACACACACAATAACTGCAGAATCCACAGACTCATCCCGTGTCATGAGCTCTGAAGCGGTTCAAGATCACATCCGTCTCATCTCCAGCTGTCGTTTATTCTTCTCAATCACTCGCTCATTTAAAGAAAACTCCTCATTTATTCTGCTCTGTTCAGTTAAGACTCGAATGCATTACTTACACAATTCATAAAATACATCAATTATTATTCATAGATTTTTTTAATAATTTTAAAGTCCCTATGGGCGAACAGCTTTTAGACACAATCAAGACACGGAAAATACAGACAATAAAATAATAAAAAATAACAAACAATTGATAAATACTATCTAAAATATTCAATAATAAATAAATAATTCTAGAAATTAATAATAATTCTAAATGAGTAAGTAGGTAAATTTAAGTAAATAAATAAAACACATACATTTTTGTAATAGTTTAAAAATAATTGTATATTAACTTAAACATTATTTTATCCCTATGGGCAAATGGTTATTATGGCAAGACAAACAAACAAGACAAAAATACAGACAATGAACAAATGAATGAATGAACAAATCAACAAATCACCAAATTAACAAATAAATGAACAAATCAACGAACAAATGATAGAATGAATGAACGAACAAAATCAATGACTGAACAAATCAATGACTGAACAAATCAACAAATCAATGAACCAATCAACGAACTAATGAACGAATGAATGAGTGAACAGATGAACGAATCAACGAATCAACAAATCAACGAATCAACGAATCAACGAATGAACGAGCAAATTAACAAATCCATGAACTAATGAAAAACGAACAAATGAGCGAATAAACGAATCAACGAATGAACAAATCAACGAATGAACAAATCAACGAATGAACGAGCAAATGAACAAATCAATGAACAAATGAAAAACGAACAAATGAGCGAATAAACGAATCAACGAATGAACAAATCAACGAATGAATGAATCAACGAATGAACAAATGAACAACCAAATCAACGAATGAAAAAACAAATCGATGAACAAATCAACAAACTACTGAACGAATGAATGAACGAACAAATCAACGAATGAACAAATCAACAAATGAACGAGCAAATGAACAAATCAATGAACTAATGAAAAACGAACAAATGAACTAATAAACGAATGAACAAATCAACAAATGAATGAGCAAATGACAAATCAATGAACTAATGAAAAACGAACAAATGAGCGAATAAACGAATCAACGAATGAACGAGCAAATGAACAAATCAATGAACTAATGAAAAACGAACAAATGAGCGAATAAACGAATCAACGAATGAACGAATCAACGAATGAAAAAAATCAACAAATGAACGAATCAACGAATGAACAAATCAACAAATGAACAAACAAATCAATGAATGAACGAACAAATGAACGAATGAACGAACAAATCAACAAATGAAAAAACAAATCAACGAATCGATGAACAAATCAACAAACTACTGAATGAACGAACAAATGAATGAACAAATGAACGAACGAACAAATGAATATAACGTTTTCAAATACATTATTTAAATTCTATATATAACCGCTCTGAGAGCGTTACCGGTATATTTCCACTTGAGTTTGGTTCAATAACACGGGCAGATTTCTCAGTGCGGCTGCTTCAGAGAAGGGTTTGGGCGGCTTTAGATGCCCATCTCATTAATGTCTCAGATATAACCGGACAGGAATGGACACACGATCTCTGGCCATTAAACACCCCTGAACACTTCCTCTGCTGGAGATCTGGAGGTCACCTACACATCTCATCACACACACTCGGGGAATCTCATCACACACACTCGGGGAATATCACTGCTGTGCACAATTACTCCAGCAATATGGCTTCAGCGGTCTGGAACTCACTACAGGGTCTTTACCCAGAATCCAACAGTGAAAACACACACAAACTGCGTCTGAAATCACACACGTATCGGCATGAAGTTCCCTGAAGAGCACATCAATGGACACGCTATCCCATGAGGCCACGGGACAGGATTTGTGAATGGGCAAACGCATTTGCATAAGCCCGCCTCCAGAGCAAGACATCGACCAATAGTTATACATCATCACACCATAGGCTCTGCCCAATGACACAAAAGACCCGCCAGCTTGCAACACAGGTCCCGCCCATTTTGTACCCTAGGACCCACCCATAGACACAATTGACCATGCCCATTTGCACTGAAGACCCTGCCCACTTGCACCATAGGCCCCGCCCATTGACAAAATACACCCTGCCCACTTAGACATAAGGTCCCGCCCACTGACACAATAGACCCTGCCCACTTAGACATAAGGTCCCGCCCACTGACACAATAGACCCTGCCCACTTAGACATAAGGTCCCGCCCACTGACACAATAGACCCTGCCCACTTGCACATAAGGTCCCGCCCACTGACACAATAGACCCTGCCCACTTGCACATAAGATCCCGCCCACTGACACAATAGACCCTGCCCACTTGCACATTAGGCCCCGCCCACTGACACAATAGACCCTTCCCACTTGCACATAAGGCCCCGCCCACTGACACAATAGACCCTGCCCACTTGCACATAAGGTCCCACCCACTGACACAATAGACCCTGCCCACTTGCACATAAGGTCCCGCCCACTGACACAATAGACCCTGCCCACTTGCACATTAGGCCCCACCCACTGACACAATAGACCCTGCCCACTTGCACATTAGGCCCCCCCCACACTTCAGACAGAGTTGAAAATAATATTTTTTCTGCATGCATATATTCGTTTTTTTTGTGCAAAAAAATTATAAGTGAACCTCAAGGAACAAAGAGCTGTTATTGTGGTGTTCTGGTAAGATAATTAAACATGGTGTGTGTGTGTGTGTGTGTGTGTGTGTGTGTGTGTGTGTGTGTGTGGGCAGGAGAGGAAACCGTGCACACATTTATCATTTCAAGCCATTCCCATGGTGAGCATACGTCTTTTCATCTGTCCTCTAAAGAATAAAACACACGCCTGGCCTTTTAAACAACAGCCCAACACAACAACACACACTGCTGGAGGAAGCAGAACTGGAGCTCAAGGACCCGAGTGAGACCAGGACCTCGGCAAACACGTCCTGCATATAATGAGGAGACAAATGAACACAATGTGAAAGAGCTGCGATTCAGAGAGCAGAAAAACTCAAATAACAGCAGAAATATATAGCAAGAGTCACAAACAGGTTATTATAGTTCAAATAAGATTAAGGGTTTTAATATTTTTTCAGTTTTTTATGGTTTATTTCAGCTAGCTGCCTAATTTTAACTCATTTTCATTTAGTTTAACTTGATGTACTAAAACAACATTTTTGTAAAAATATCAAAATGACAATTCCTGTAAGAATTACTAACTTAGTATTAATTACATGCCTTAAAACAGCTTGAGTGTAACTCTACACCCTTGCTTCATTTAGTATCCGCAGCTTCATGAATATGCAAATTAGCCCCGCCTCCACTCAATTATAAAGTGGAAGCCATTGAGAACAACAGCAACTCATCAAAGAGCGGGGTCAGCGCATGCTGAGGGTCACAGAGCGGGGTCAGCGCATGCTGAGGGTCACAGAGCGGGGTCAGCACATGCTGAGGGTCACAGAGCGGGGTCAGCGCATGCTGAGGGTCACAGAGCGGGGTCAGCACATGCTGAGGGTCACAGAGCGGGGTCAGCGCATGCTGAGGGTCACAGAGTGGGGTCAGCACATGCTGAGGGTCACAGAGCGGGGTCAGCACATGCTGAGGGTCACAGAGCGGGGTCAGCGCATGCTGAGGGTCACAGAGTGGGGTCAGCACATGCTGAGGGTCACAGAGCGGGGTCAGCGCATGCTGAGGGTCACAGAAGTGGCCAACTTTCTGCAGAGTCAAGAGCTCCAGACCTCCAAACTTCTGTGGCCTTCAGATGAGCTCAAGAACAGTGTGTAGAGCTTCATGGAATGGGTTTCCATGGCCGAGCAGCTCACTCTAGAGCAGTGGAGACGTGTTCTCTGAGTGACCAATCACGCTTCTCTGTCTGACAATCCCATGGACGAGTCTGGGTTTGGCGGTCGCCAGGAGAACGGGACTCGCCTGACTGCATTGTGCCAAGTGTAAAGTCTGGTGGAGAGGGGATTATGGGGTGGGGTTGTTTTTCAGGGGTTGGTTCCAGTGAAAGGAACTCTTAATGCAAGGCATTTTGGACAATTTCATGCTCCCAACTCCAGGCCTTCTCGTCCAACATCACAAATGCGCTTCTAGAAGAATCCCCATAAACACACTCCTAAACCTTGAGGAAAGAAGAGCTGAAGCTGTTAGAGCTGCAACTCCATATTAAACCCTACGGATTATGGGATGGTATTAAAGCTCATGTGCATGTGAAGGCAGGTATATAGTGTATATTTGAATCAGAAAAAAATCAGCATCCTATGAACATCATAGAGTATCAGTGGGGGAAAGCCCCGCCCACGTGACGGGATTGGTCGGATGTTTGTGATGTAGGAAACAGGGGCGTGTCTTCGCTTCACTGCAGTTTAAAGGAGAAAATACTCACCACATAGACACATAAACAACAGAAGATGTTCCAGTCGGAGACAATGGCGAACAACGAAGACATGGGATGTCCTGGAAACTGGATTGACGTGAAGCCTGATTTGCAAACGCGCTCCACTAAACGTGACTTTGACAGATCGCAGACATGCATTAGCGAGACGGGACATTAGCAGCAGATTCTGCTCGTAATGAAATCTGGGCTCTGGGTGACGGATGAGGTGACAGAGAAAACCAGAGACGGGTTTAAACCCCAGCAGAGCCGGAGCAGGAGTTCACCAATGCTAACTGATGGAGGCTTGTTGGACAGCGTTATCCAATTAGCTTTTATTTTCACGAAAATCAATCAATCAATCTCGCACACTTACTCCCTGAAGAGATTAATTAGACTGAAAAGAGCAGATGGACATGACACACACACACACACACACACACACACACACACACACTTCTTTAACTGCTCAGTAAACCTACAGATGCAGCTAATGAGGGAAACTGAACTACAGCACAAACAGCCGAACGCCAGTTAATGCACACGTATAAATAAAACCCTAACAACCTCAAAGCCCCGCCTCTGAGACACAACATCCACATGTAGACCTGCAGAAGCACACACACACACACACACACACACACACTCGTAATGTCCTCTCTAATGCGAGAGCTCTCCTGCGTAACCCGAGCTGCTGAATAACGGCGTTCACCAGCGGAGCGGAGCTGTTAAAACATCACATGACACCAGCGCATTCCTCCATCACTATAAACGCTCACACACACGCTCTGACGTCACACACACTAATAGAGGCCATATGTCAGAGTGGAGCAGCCCGGAGATGCTGATAACACACACACACACACACACACACTCACAACCCTCTAGAGAATCCATGGCAGCAAACTGTAATCATTATAATGAACATTAGTGCATTACAGATAAAGAGGTGTGTGTGTGTGTGTGTGTGTGTGTGTGTGTGTGTGTGTGTGTGTGTGTGTGTGTGTGTGTGTGTGTGTGTGTGTGTGTGTGTGTGTGTGTGAGTGAGTGTGTGAGTGAGTGAGTGTGTGAGTGTGTGTGTGTGTGTGTGTGTGCGCGCGAGTTTGTGTGTGTGTGTGTGTGAGTGTGTGAGTGTGTGTGAGTGTGCGAGTGCATGCGAGTGTGTGTGATTGTGTGAGAGTGTGTGAGTGTGTATGTGCGAGTGTATGTGTGTGGGAGAGTGAGTGAGTGAGTGAGTGTGTTTGTTTGTGTGTGTGTGATACATATATAGCTATTATTTTAAGACAAGTATATGGTCAAAATTCTCATTAACAAAAATCATTGATTGAACTGAAAAATCATTTTTAAAGTATTTATTGTACTGCCTTTAATTTGTGCTGATACACACACATACACACACACACACACAAATGTCTGTAATGTCATAAAAATTATAATTAAAAATAATAAAATGTTAAGGTAATACGTTATTCTTAATAAAAAATAAATTGGTGATGTAATAAAAACAACACCTTCACAATGATCTGATCTGTCCTACACACACACACACGCAGATTATAATGTCATGCGTTTGCATTTGGAAAAGAAAAGGCGTCAGATCATGACTGAGAGCGCAGAGAGAGATCAGATTCACTCGCCGCTGAACAAGAGCAACTGATGAGCAGATGGTGCGACACACACTCCTGCTGATCTCCTTCATTCATCCTCATCCACGGGAACTCACACACAACAACAGCAGGATACACACTCTTTATGAGCACACTGAGGACGCACACTCCTCAAATCAGTGTTTTACACTTCAAGAGAAACTCTCACAAAAACATGTCCATGATCACGATTCTGAACAACGTGTGATTCACTGGAGGTTCTGACATAATGTTCGTTGCTGCAGTCTATTTAATATATATTCCAAAAATGAAAACTTCTGTTTCTATAGTCGGGTTGAGTGAATGATTCAATGACTCACTCATGAAGACTTCACTTGTTTCATTACTGGATGAATCAGTGTTTTTGAACGAATCTCTTGAGTGAATGATTAAATGACTCACTCATAAAGACTTCACTTGTTTCATTACTGGATGAATCAGTGTTTTTAAACAAATCTCACGAGTGAATGATTCAATGACTCACTCATAAAGACTTCACTTGTTTCATTACTGGATGAATCAGTGTTTTTGAACGAATCTCTTGAGTGAATGATTAAATGACTCACTCATAAAGACTTCACTTGTTTCATTACTGGATGAATCAGTGTTTTTGAACAAATCTCACGAGTGAATGATTCAATGACTCACTCATAAAGACTTCACTTGTTTCATTACTGGATGAATCAGTGTTTTTAAACAAATCTCACGAGTGAATGATTCAATGACTCACTCATAAAGACTTCACTTGTTTCATTACTGGATGAATCAGTGTTTTTAAACAAATCTCTTGAGTGAATGATTCAATGACTCACTCATAAAGACTTCATTTGTTTCATTACTGGATGAATCAGTGTTTTTGAACAAATCTCTTGAGTGAATGATTCAATGACTCACTCATAAAGGCTTCACTTGTTTCATTACTGGATGAATCAGTGTTTTTAAACAAATCTCACGAGTGAATGATTCAATGACTCATAAAGACTTCACTTGTTTCATTACTGTATGAATCAGTGTTTTTGAACAAATCTCTTGAGTGAATGATTCAATGACTCACTCAAATGTTTCATTACTGGATGAATCAGTGTTATTGAACAAATCTCTTAAATTAATGATTCAATGACTCACTCATAAAGACTTCACTTGTTTCATTACTGGATGAATTAGTGTTTTTGAACAAATCTCTTAAATTAATGATTCAATGACTCACTCATAAAGACTTCACTTGTTTCATTACTGGATGAATCAGTGTTTTTGAACAAATCTCTTGAGTGAATGATTCAATGACTCACTCATAAATGTTTCATTACTGGATGAATCAGTGTTTTTGAACAAATCTCTTAAATTAATGATTCAATGACTCACTCATAAAGACTTCACTTGTTTCATTACAGGATGAATCAGTGTTTTTGAACAAATCTCTTAAATTAATGATTCAATGACTCACTCATAAAGACTTCACTTGTTTCATTACTGGATGAATCAGTGTTTTTGAACAAATCTCTTAAATTAATGATTCAATGACTCACTCATAAAGACTTCACTTGTTTCATTACTGGATGAATCAGTGTTTTTGAACAAATCTCTTAAATTAATGATTCAATGACTCACTCATAAAGACTTCACTTGTTTCATTACTGGATGAATCAGTGTTTTTGAACAAATCTCTTGAGTGAATGATTCAATGACTCATAAAGAGTCATGTTTCATATCTGTACATGACAACAATGCTTTCCAATTCCAACCAATCAGTCAGTGTCAGCTGAGTGTTCAGACTCACAGTATTGGCCAGGTCCAGGTAACTTCCGCTGCGTCCCGGGTGAGGCTGGGACAGGAGTGTGTGTATCCCAGAGGGAGGCTGGGACAGGAGTGTGTGTATCCCAGCGGACGGCTGTTCTAGAAGCTTCTGGAGTAGCGGCGAGCTCTGCTGTGGAGGATGTGCTTGCGTCGGGGACTGAAGGTCTGGACTCTGTAAGTCTCGGGCCCCAGAATCAAACTCCCAACTCTCTCGAGCGCCTGCGGGAACGACAGAACCCTTCAGACACGCCCTGAACACATGTCTATGCAAATAGTGCGGAGTCTGTCAGCAGACATGGGCAGGGTCTATGCTAATAGGGCGGAGTCCGACAGCAGTCATGGGCGGGGTCTAGGCTAATAGGGCGGAGTCTGTCAGTAGACATGGGCGGGGTCTATGCTAATAGGGCGGAGTCTGTCAGCAGTCGTGGGCAGGGTCTATGCTAATAGGGCGGAGTCTGTCAGCAGTCATGGGCGGGGTCTATGCTAATAGGGCGGAGTCTGTCAGCAGTCATGGGCGGGGTCTATGCTAATAGGGCGGAGTCTGTCAGCAGTCTTGGGCGGGGTCTATGCTAATAGGGCGGAGTCTGTCAGCAGTCATGGGCAGGGTCTATGCTAATAGGGCGGAGTCTGTCAGCAGACATGGGCAGGGTCTATGCTAATAGGGTGGAGTCTGTCAGCAGTCATGGGCGGGGCCTATGCTAATAGGGTGGAGTCTGTCAGCAGTCATGGGCAGGGTCTATGCTAATAGGGCGGAGTCTGTCAGCAGTCGTGGGCGGGGCCTATGCTAATAGGGTGGAGTCTGTCAGCAGTCATGGGCAGGGTCTATGCTAATAGGGCGGAGTCTGTCAGCAGACATGGGCAGGGTCTATGCTAATAGGGCGGAGTCTGTCAGCAGACATGGGCAGGGTCTATGCTAATAGGGCGGAGTCTGTCAGCAGTCGTGGGCGGGGTCTATGCTAATAGGGCGGAGTCTGTCAGCAGTCATGGGCGGGGTCTATGCTAATACAGCGGAGACTGTCAGCAGTCGTGGGCAGGGTCTATGCTAATAGGGCGGAGTCTGTCAGCAGTCATGGGTGGGGTCTATGCTAATAGGGCGGAGTCTGTCAGCAGACATGGGCAAGGTCTATGCTAATAGGGCGTAGTCTGTCAGCAGTCATGGGCGGGGTCTATGCTAATACAGCGGAGTCTGTCAGCAGTCGTGGGCAGGGTCTATGCTAATAGGGCGGAGTCTGTCAGCAGTCATGGGTGGGGTCTATGCTAATAGGGCGGAGTCTGTCAGCAGACATGGGCAGGGTCTATGCTAATAGGGTGGAGTCTGTCAGTAGACATGGGTGGGGTCTATGCTAATAGGGCGGAGTCTGTCAGCAGTCGTGGGCAGGGTCTATGCTAATAGGGCGGAGTCTGTCAGCAGTCGTGGGCAGGGTCTATGCTAATAGGGCGGAGTCTGTCATCAGTCATGGGCGGGGTCTAGGCTAATGGGTTGAAGTCTGTCAGCAGTCTTGGGTGGAGTCTATGCTAATAAGGTGGATTCTGTCAGCAGTTGTGGGCGGGGTCTATGCTAATAGGGCGGAATCCGACAGCAGTCGTGGGTGGGGTCTATGCTAATGGGGTGAAGTCTGTCAGCAGTCTTGAGTGGAGTCTATGCTAATAGGGCGGAATCCGACAGCAGTCGTGGGTGGGGTCTATGCTAATAGGGCAGAGTCCGACAGCAGTCATGGGCAGGGTCTATGCTAATGGGGTGAAGTCTGTCAGCAGTCATGGGCGGGGTCTATGCTAATAGGGCGGAGTCTGTCAGCAGTCATGGGCGGGGTCTATGCTAATAGGGCGGAGTCTCTCAGCAGTCGTGGGCGGGGTCTATGCTAATAGGGTAGAGTCTGTCAGCAGAGGTGGGCAGGGTCTATGCTAATAGGGCGGAGTCTCTCAGCAGTCGTGGGCGGGGTCTAAGCATGTGACATCACACTGCTTATGATTTATGGTGATTAGAAAAAGGAGTGTGTGGATTTTGATCATTATAGGGCGGTTGTACACACACACTGCCGACACACATGTTCAAACACCACACAGAAGTGAACTTTAAGGGTCGAGATCTGGACAGGAAAACTCATACCTAAACTATTCTCACTGCTGGTTGGCCAGGAGGCGACGTGTTCCCGGAGTTTCCTCTTCTCCGAGTCGCTGGAGACGAGCGACAGTTGTCCTTCCTCCTTCCGGATCTCGCTGACCAGCTGCATGCGGCAGCGCGTGAAGTCCTCGAAGGAGATCTTCCCTCGCTCATCAGCGCCGAGCTGACCCATAATCTCTGCCACCGCGCCCTCCATGTTCAGCTGCCGGCAGACCATCAGCAAATCATTCCTGCCAAATTTTATTTGAAGCACAAAAAATGCGCAAATAAGAAGACAAGACATGCCAAAATGGCTGGGAGATTCAGATAATCAGCAATGAGATGATTTTAGGCAAAAAGGCTGAAAAATGCATTGTAGCCAATGGGAATTTCATGTTTTGTTCTATTATAGCACCACCAAGAGGCACAATCCTAGCATTTTTTTGTATGTGTCCTCGGAGTAAGTCCATATATGTGTGTGTCAATTTTGGTGAAAATATCTCATTTCGTTTTGGAGTTATAGACATTCATATGAAAAAACACATAAAAAATGACTGACACCTGACTTTGATTGGATTTTACTCCCCCTTACTATCAATATTTTGACATTTAGGCATTAAAATATCGACCTGTGTTTCTGAACTTCTGACGCTGGTTTCGTCTCGATCAGACTAGCGGTTTCAAAGATATCAGCTAACGTTTTTTAAGCGCTAAATTACCACGCTGCATAAACCATACGCCGAAACCTGGCAAGTCTGGTATCGTTGGACTCGGCAAGGATTCAGGAGACGAAAATATCCCATGAAAATAAGTCAACCACACCCAAAGTTATAAACATTTGAGAAAAAATCTCCATTAGGTGGCGCGAAACCTCTCAGGCTCCTTCAGGGCATCGTGTTGATGACCCATACCGAGTTCGTAACAATCCGTTCATGTGTTCATAAAATACAGCATTTCAGCACATCATTCAAATGGCCGATATGGTAAAATTGGATATCAGACGATATCCGATATTTTCTGATTTTTGGACAAATGTTTAAGAAGTTACAAGCAAAGATAAAACATTTTCGTATCTCTGGACCAGTAGGTGGCGCTGCGCCGAAACGCTGCATGTTGCCTCAGGTCCAGAGGTGTCAAAAGTATTTGCATTCATTACTCAGGTAGAAGTATAGATACTGGGGTTTAAAAAGACTTCTGTAGAAGTTGAAGTATCAACTCAAGCTTTTTACTCAAGTAAAAGTGTAAAAGTAACTGGTTTCAAAACTACTTAAAGTATAAAAGAAAAAGTAATGTAAGGGGAAAAAATGCCATTAAAGGGGTAGTTCACCCAAAAATGAAAATTCTGGTATAATTTACTCAAATTGTTCCAAACCTGTATGAGTTTCTTTGTTCTGAAGATTGAAGAATTTCTGTAACAAGCAGATTTTATGCAACCATTGACTGCCATAGCATTTTGCCCCTACTATGGCAGTCAATGGTTGCTCTATCTGCTTGGTTACAAACATTCTTCAAAATATCTTCAGAACAAAAACTCATACAGGTTTGGAACAACTTGAGGGTGAGTAAATGATGACAGAATTTTCATTTTTGGGTGAAGTATCCCTTTAAGGACAAAAGATTAGGCCGCGCCACAGTGCATACCCCACCTCCTCAAAAAAACATTTTTCTGAAGGCCATAATGACTATAATGTTATATTAAAAAGTTAATGTTGAACATTTTTATAGATGCACTTGGCTACGCGTTTCAGCCGCATATATTCCCATTGAAAATGAACGCATTTTAGGACAATGCAAATACATTAAAGAACCATATTGTGTACTACTGAGCATTAACGTGTTTCATGGAGTGGAAGATTTGATGACTAGTTGCCTATAAATATTGTAAAGGTGCAAAAAGTCAAAATTCAGAGGCATGTTATCAATAACCATTTTTTGAATGTGTGATCAGTGTGGCCAGATTGGGTCAACAATTTCTAGCCCAAAAACCTCACCAAATGTACATTTATATTTAAAAAAAAAAAATGGTTATTGATAACATGCCTGGTTATTGATAACAAGTTTGCACCTCTTACAATACTTATAGGCAACTAGTCACTCCAAGAAAAAAAACCAAAACTTTAACTGCCAAAATAATGTGATATTATTTTATTGCCATACCAATCAATGTTGATAAGTAAGTTACCATTTTATCTCCTTAAAGCATAACATTGATGATTAAAAAAAAAAAAAATCCCAGTAAAACGGTTCAAATATGACTATATGTCCAGCTAGAAACTGTCAAAACAGCATTCCCTTAGAAAAACACAAGATTTTCAATGTCAACAGTAAGAAGCCAATTTACCTGCAAAAAGTGCCCAATATAGAGATTGGAAAAAGCTATGTAATTAACAGGCATTTCACACGTTAATGCACACACCACTGTCAAAATGCGTAATTCATTTATACTGTACAATAATCCGTCAACAAATACATAACAACAATGCGCTTACCCTTGTGTTGCACTTTGCTTTGACAAAACTACAGTATGTCTTTCGTGAAGTACATGGCACATGCACATTTAGCACAGTCAAAACGGATTAATCGTTGATTTTAACATCTTTCAGCATCTGTCGGGGTTGCTAGTTGCAGATGTCCTGAGTGTGTATATGATGATGGACAGGAGTCACGGTTATATTTATAAAGAGTCTTCGAGTCACCGGTGTAATTCACGTTTGAGAGTTGAGTCACTCTCCCACTCTTTACTGTAGATACAACTTACTGTGTATTTATGCCACTGGCAAAGCGATCACTGATTCACTGGAATATACAGCTCCGAGTCATCGCGCTAAAAACCCGGCTAAAGTCAGGAATGAGGCTGAGCACGTCTGCCTGCTGATCGCTGATTGGCTGAAAGTGCGTGCTCGTCAACGAGAACCCGCCCTATCTGGCAGCATGGTGTGTGATTTGTGCAGGTGCAGGCGTGATTGATAGCCTACAACCCAATAGGGTGTCGGAATGGTTTGTGTTTATCCTTCTCATCCAACCACAATCAAATTCACTCTGTCCGGATGGCGCGATTTATCTGGATAGTTTTTTTTATTTTATGACAAGCCGGAATGACGCAAATAATTTGCGCTATTCGTGCGAAGTTGGCTGCTTGAACATTTTACTCGCTTCATTCGCGCGTGACATTCGCTTCACCACAGATGTGAATTTGTGTCATGGGCGGGGCTTCTGCCAGCGGCTCGTCTCTTTGAGAAATAGCTGACATGGGCTGTGTTTACACGTCTAATTTTTGCTAAAAATTCTACAGTTAATGTGACAAAACTTAGTTTTAAGACTTTTTCAGGTGGTAATGTAATTGTTTAAAGCTGAACATGTGATCTGGTGTGTGTGGAGCTGATCATGTGATCTGGTGTGTGTGGAGCTGAACATGTGATCTGGTGTGTGTGGAGCTGATCATGTGATCTGGTGTGTGTGGAGTTGAACATGTGATCTGGTGTGTGTGGAGCTGAACATGTGATCTGGTGTGTGTGGAGTTGAACATGTGATCTGGTGTGTGTGGAGTTGAACATGTGATCTGGTGTGTGTGGAGCTGAAGATGTGATCTGGTGTGTGTGGAGTTGATCATGTGATCTGGTGTGTGTGGAGTTGAACATGTGATCTGGTGTGTGTGTGGAGTTGATCATGTGATCTGGTGTGTGTGGAGTTGATCATGTGATCTGGTGTGTGTGTGGAGTTGAACATGTGATCTGGTGTGTGTGGAGCTGAACATGTGATCTGGTGTGTGTGGAGCTGAACATGTGATCATTTGAGCATGTGATCTGGTGTGTGTGGAGGTGATCATGTGATCTGATGTGTGTGGTGTTGAACATGTGATCTGGTGTGTGTGGAGCTGAACATGTGATCTGGTGTGTGTGGAGTTGATCATGTGATCTGGTGTGTGTGGAGTTGAACATGTGATCTGGTGTGTGTGGAGTTGATCATGTGATCTGGTGTGTGTGGAGTTGAACATGTGATCTGGTGTGTGTGGAGCTGAACATGTGATCTGGTGTGTGTGGAGTTGATCATGTGATCTGGTGTGTGTGGAGTTGATCATGTGATCTGGTGTGTGTGGAGTTGATCATGTGATCTGGTGTGTGTGGAGTTGATCATGTGATCTGGTGTGTGTGTGGAGTTGAACATGTGATCTGGTGTGTGTGGAGCTGAACATGTGATCTGGTGTGTGTGGAGCTGAACATGTGATCATTTGAGCATGTGATCTGGTGTGTGTGGAGGTGATCATGTGATCTGATGTGTGTGGTGTTGAACATGTGATCTGGTGTGTGTGGAGTTGAACATGTGATCATTTGAGCATGTGATCTGGTGTGTGTGGAGTTGAACATGTGATCTGGTGTGTGTGGAGCTGAACATGTGATCTGGTGTGTGTGGAGGTGATCATGTGATCTGATGTGTGTGGTGTTGAACATGTGATCTGGTGTGTGTGGAGTTGAACATGTGATCATTTGAGCATGTGATCTGGTGTGTGTGGAGTTGAACATGTGATCTGGTGTGTGTGGAGTTGATCATGTGATCTGGTGTGTGTGGAGCTTAACATGTGATCTGGTGTGTGTGGAGTTGAACATGTGATCTGGTGTGTGTGGAGTTGAACATGTGATCTGGTGTGTGTGGAGCTTAACATGTGATCTGGTGTGTGTGGAGTTGAACATGTGATCTGGTGTGTGTGGAGCTGAACATGTGATCTGGTGTGTGTGGAGTTGAACATGTGATCTGGTGTGTGTGGAGTTGAACATGTGATCTGGTGTGTGTGGAGTTGAACATGTGATCTGGTGTGTGTGGAGTTGAACATGTGATCTGGTGTGTGTGGAGTTGAACATGTGATCTGGTGTGTGTGGAGCTGAAGATGTGATCTGGGCTGCGTTCAGCCCCGACAAAACGTTGCAAAACGTTTTTTAAACGGTAACGGTGCTGCGTTGAACACCCTGTTCTGTTGACGCAAGAGTTGTAACTATGGCAGCCGAGAAGGCCATTCTTTGTGTTCTTTTTGTGGAATTTTCGGAGCCTGATGAAATCGATATAAATACGTGTTTAATACTGCAAAATACATGCAATCACTGCCCTTGCCGTCCAGAATAAAAGACAACATCCCAATCCCATTTAATGAACCTTTTTCATCTCCTGGTAATCAATTCTAACTTAAATCATTTTATTTCTAGTTCTTACTTTTTTAATAGCTTGTATTTTCTTTCTCACTTTATGTCAAGCAATTACCATATATGAAATTTGGTATATAAATAAACTTGCCTTGCAATTAAGCTAAAGATATAAATAAATACATCATGTTGATTATATATATAAATATATATATATATATATATATATATTAAACTCTTACGACAATCATGTCTTCTAATACCAGCGGACACATTAAACAACTTTACTTCCATTGTGTGAGCTGTCTCTTTAATACTGCGTGGTTTATATACATGTTGCTGCTGATTGGGCTGTCATTTTTGACACACCCACCAAACGAGATCAAACGCATCTCAAACACGTTGCACACCGGTGCACACCGTTTCCAGGAAACATGACGTTCAACCTGAAACCGTAGCAAAACGTTGCGCACCGGTTTGAGCTTTGAACGTGCCCCTGGTGTGTGTGGAGCTGAACATGTGATCTGGTGTGTGTGGAGTTGATCATGTGATCTGGTGTGTGTGGAGTTGATCATGTGATCTGGTGTGTGTGGAGTTGATCATGTGATCTGGTGTGTGTGGAGCTGAAGATGTGATCTGGGGCACGTTCAACGCTCAAACCGGTGCGCAACGTTTTGCTACGGTTTCCGGTTGAACGTCATGTTTCCTGGAAACGGTGCGCACCGGTGTGCAACGGGTTTGAGATGCGTTTGATCTCGTTTGGTGGGTGTGTCAAATATGTCAGTCCAATCAGCAGCAACATGTATATAAACCACGCGGTATTAAAGAGACAGCTCACACAATGGGTCCAAGTGAAGATGTTTACAAATGTGTCCGCTGCAGCTCAGTATACACAACAATTGATTGTCGTAAGACATGATTGAAGACATGATTGACATGAAGACATGATTGTCGTAAGAGTTTATATATATATATATATATATATCAACATGATGATGTATTTATTTATATATTTAGCTTCATTGCAAGGCAAGTTTATTTATATACCAAATTTCATATATGGTAATTGCTTGATATAAAGTGAGAAAGAAAATACAAGCTATTAAAAAGTAAGAACTAGAAATAAAATGATTTAAATTAGAATTGATTACCAGGAGATTAAAAAGTTAAATAAATGTGATTGGGGTGTTGTCATTTATTCTGGATGCCAAGGGCAGTGATTGCATGTATTTTGCAGTATTAAACACGTAATAATATCGATTTTATCAGGCTCCGAAAATTCCTCAAAAAGAACACAAAGAATGGCCTTCTCGGCTGCCATAGTTACAACTCTTGCGTCAACAGAACAGGGTGTTCAACGCAGCACCGTTTCCGTTTAAAAACCGTTTTGCAACGTTTTGTCGGGGCTGAACGCAGCCCTGGTGTGTGTGGAGCTGAACATGTGATCTGGTGTGTGTGGAGCTGAACATGTGATCTGGTGTGTGTGGAGTTGAACATGTGATCTGGTGTGTGTGGAGTTGAACATGTGATCTGGTGTGTGTGGAGTTGAACATGTGATCTGGTGTGTGTGGAGCTGAAGATGTGATCTGGTGTGTGTGGAGTTGAACATGTGATCTGGTGTGTGTGGAGTTGAACATGTGATCTGGTGTGTGTGGAGCTGAACATGTGATCTGGTGTGTGTGGAGTTGATCATGTGATCTGGTGTGTGTGGAGTTGATCATGTGATCTGGTGTGTGTGGAGTTGATCATGTGATCTGGTGTGTGTGGAGTTGATCATGTGATCTGGTGTGTGTGGAGTTGATCATGTGATCTGGTGTGTGTGGAGTTGATCATGTGATCTGGTGTGTGTGTGGAGTTGAACATGTGATCTGGTGTGTGTGGAGCTGAACATGTGATCTGGTGTGTGTGGAGTTGATCATGTGATCTGGTGTGTGTGGAGCTGATCATGTGATCTGGTGTGTGTGGAGTTGAACATGTGATCTGGTGTGTGTGGAGTTGAACATGTGATCTGGTGTGTGTGGAGCTGAACATGTGATCTGGTGTGTGTGGAGCTGAACATGTGATCTGGTGTGTGTGGAGCTTAACATGTGATCTGGTGTGTGTGGAGTTGAACATGTGATCTGGTGTGTGTGGAGTTGAACATGTGATCTGGTGTGTGTGGAGTTGAACATGTGATCTGGTGTGTGTGGAGTTGAACATGTGATCTGGTGTGTGTGGAGTTGATCATGTGATCTGGTGTGTGTGGAGTTGATCATGTGATCTGGTGTGTGTGGAGTTGATCATGTGATCTGGTGTGTGTGGAGTTGATCATGTGATCTGGTGTGTGTGGAGTTGATCATGTGATCTGGTGTGTGTGTGGAGTTGAACATGTGATCTGGTGTGTGTGGAGCTGAACATGTGATCTGGTGTGTGTGGAGCTGAACATGTGATCATTTGAGCATGTGATCTGGTGTGTGTGGAGCTGAACATGTGATCATTTGATCATGTGATCTGATGTGTGTGGTGTTGAACATGTGATCTGGTGTGTGTGGAGCTTAACATGTGATCTGGTGTGTGTGGAGTTGAACATGTGATCTGGTGTGTGTGGAGTTGAACATGTGATCTGGTGTGTGTGGAGTTGATCATGTGATCTGGTGTGTGTGGAGTTGAACATGTGATCTGGTGTGTGTGGAGTTGAACATGTGATCTGGTGTGTGTGGAGTTGAACATGTGTGTGTGGAGTTGAACATGTGATCTGGTGTGTGTGGAGTTGAACATGTGTGTGTGGAGTTGAACATGTGATCTGGTGTGTGTGGAGTTGAACATGTGATCTGGTGTGTGTGGAGTTGAACATGTGATCTGGTGTGTGTGGAGCTGAACATGTGTGTGTGGAGTTGAACATGTGATCTGGTGTGTGTGGAGTTGAACATGTGATCTGGTGTGTGTGGAGCTGAACATGTGATCTGGTGTGTGTGGAGTTGAACATGTGATCTGGTGTGTGTGGAGTTGATCATGTGATCTGGTGTGTGTGGAGTTGATCATGTGATCTGGTGTGTGTGGAGTTGAACATGTGATCTGGTGTGTGTGGAGCTGAACATGTGTGTGTGGAGTTGAACATGTGATCTGGTGTGTGTGGAGCTGATCATGTGATCTGGTGTGTGTGGAGTTGAACATGTGATCTGGTGTGTGTGGAGCTGAACATGTGCTCTGGTGTGTGTGGAGTTGAACATGTGATCTGGTGTGTGTGGAGCTGAACATGTGATCTGGTGTGTGTGGAATTGAACGTGTGTGTGGAGCTGAACATGTGCTCTGGTGTGTGTGGAGTTGAACATGTGATCTGGTGTGTGTGGAGCTGAACATGTGATCTGGTGTGTGTGGAATTGAACGTGTGTGTGGAGTTGAACATGTGATCTGGTGTGTGTGGAGTTGAACATGTGATCTGGTGTGTGTGGAGCTGATCATGTGATCTGGTGTGTGTGGAGCTGAACATGTGATCTGGTGTGTGTGGAGTTGAACATGTGATCTGGTGTGTGTGGAGCTGATCATGTGATCTGGTGTGTGTGGAGCTGATCATGTGATCTGGTGTGTGTGGAGCTGAACATGTGATCTGGTGTGTGTGTGTGGAGTTGAACATGTGATCTGGTGTGTGTGTGTGTGTGTGTGTGTGTGTGTGTGTGTGTGAGCTCCAGTGGATCAGCGGCGCTCATTAACCCGGTGAGATTAGCCTTTCCTCAGCCAGTTCTTCTGCCGCTGGCTCTGATGTCTCTGTGGCGGCTCCAGATATAATTCGTCTTGTGTTGATCTAACGGCCGGTCTTTACGGAACCCCTAAAGGGATTTGGTGGTGTAAAAAAATTAGGATGGGAGGATATTTTTTTTCCAAATCGTTTGCGTTCCCTCACAAAAATTTTGCGATCTCCCGAGAAACAATTGCGTTCCCTCGCAAAGATCGATGTCCCACGGGCCGTTTCAAACCGCTCAGTACGTTATAGCTACACTCTGTAACTTATTTAGTTTATTCTTAGCTAAAAACACTTAGTTCTTTCAAAAATATATGTGCTTATTAATGTATATTGACTTCTTTCAAGTAATAAAGTATTCTGGTAAGTTTATAATATGCCATTGTAAACACATACGGGTGAGGGTTCGACTGCGGGTCGCCATGTTGCTCCTCCATCTTGAAAGTACATTAGCCAAAGAGGGACATTCCCATAAATTCAAGCTTGGCCTTTGGCGTTTTAACACTCGATGGCTCCGTGTCCAATGTGGACGAGGTCGAGCTGGAAGCCATGTTAATCTTGGACTAAATCGGCCACCGTAGAGTTAAAACCAAATCGGAGAGGAACAGAAACTAATATTCACTGGATGGTCATATACAAGTTCACCACTAGATGGAGGAAAATATCACACAGTGGAGCACAATAGAGCAGTTAGAGTTATTTTGAACTTGGACTTAGGCTATAGGCTGTAAATAAATACAGTCAGTGCTTAGTTCAACGAGTTCGGTGTTAAAACACAATGTCTCTTTAACGTAGACAACAAGCTGCAACCTAATTTTCCTCAAAACGAGCCTTATAATATAAATTGGTCTGTAGAGCAGGCGACTGAGAGACAAGTCCGAAGGGACTGTCTGCAAAGTGCAAAACCCAAAAAAGCGTATAACCTACTACAAGTCATTAACTTCAATGTTACACACTGTGTCTCCAAATTCAGTTTACACATCAATGGTCACTTAATTTGATAAAAACACTTAGTTTGATCAAATTTGCTATTTTTTTATTATGAAAAATATTCAGCTAATTTCACTGAAATGCACTGTAGGCTACTGTCACCAAATTCAGTTCACACATCAGCTCTCCTGCTGGTTACACTACAACCCTTAGTTTGGCAAGTAATAGCACATCAAAATAATAAAAGTAATAGCACATATCCATAGGCCTATTCTTTACACAAATGATGTTGGTACCCAGCTAAAATACAGTAGTTGCAACCATAGCTTTTGTATGATAATTGCTTCCTGATTTTGATGGCATTACTCTGTTTACTGTATTAGTATATTGTAGTAAACTGAATTGTTATTGCCTATTTTTTAGTAACGCCTTTCGGGTTTTGCACTTTGCAGATGGTCCCTTTATACTTATCTCTCATATTATAAGGCTCGTTTTGAGGAAAATGATGTTGCAGCTCGTTGTCTACGTTAAAGAGACATTGTGTTTTAACCCTTAATCGTCCTCAAGTAGGGTTTACGTTTGAGTCCCTTGTGCTCAGATGGACCCCAAACTTTTACAGAGCGATTGCATAAGGAAATATAATTTTTTTTACATGGAAAATTATATATAATTTTTTTTATTTAATTCTCAACTATACATTTATGCTGTGTTTTTGTGGGTATTTGGTAGTTTTTTACCTATTTACTGCACAAATACTTAAAGGGATAGTTCACCCAAAATTGAAAATAAAGTCAGTAATTACTCACCCTCATGTTGTTCCAACCATGTAAGACCTTCGTCCATCTTCGGAACATAATTGAGTATATTTTTGATGAAATCTGAGAGCTGTCTCACTCCTCCATAGGCGAAAATACTTTTTTAGCCGAAAAACAACAAAAATAACGACTTTATCCCACTATTATTGTTGTTCAATTTGAGCCTCTGACGAGAGTTCGCGGGAGTGCCACGACGCATGCGCGAGAACTGAGATTACGGCGTTCTTCTTCTACTACTACTTGTTACTGGCTGCTCACTCTTTCTGAGTAGGGTTAATCTCAGTTCTCGCGCATGCGTCGTGGCACTCCTGCAAACTCTCGTCAGAGGCTCAAATTGAACAACAATAATAGTGGGATAAAGTCGTTATTTTTGTTGTTTTTCCGCTCAAAAAGTATTTTCGTCGCATGATAGACTTAATACAGAGCCACTGTAGTCATTTGGACTCCTTAAATGACGTTTTTACTTACTATTCTGGGCCATCAAGTTTCATTCCCTCTGAAAGCCTATGGAGGAGTGAGACAGCTCTCAGATTTCATCAAAAATATACTAAATTATGTTCCGAATATGAACGAAGGTCTTACATGGTTGGAACAACATGAGGGTGAGTAATTACTGACTTTATTTTCAATTTTGGGTGAACTATCCCTTTAACAATGTCATAAATTGGCTCATTAAAAATAATTTTTTTAGGAAAAAATCACTTGAATGATGATCTTAAATAAATATAAATAGTTTTTGGACATTGCTCTGTGTGTTAGGGATAGAATACCGCCATCTGTAGGTTTGTGGAAAAACTTTAGGAATTATAGTTAAAGAGAGAGAGAGAGAGAGAGAGAGAGAGAGAGAGAGAGAGAGAGAGAGAGAGAGAGAGAGAGAGAGAGAGAGAGTGCAATGACCACATTATCCACTAGAGGTCCATAGGGAAGTTATGCAGAAGTTAAGCTGCCTTTCATCTTTCTTTTATTTGCCCTTTTCCCTCTTTCTCATGATTGTTCCATGTTGCATTTGTGCTCTAGTATTTGTCCTTCATTTATGTATGAAAATATTTCAGATTTATGCCAGTTTTGTTGATTTTATTTGCCAATTTCAATAAAAATACTCTCTGTTGCAGTCACACACGTGTGTGTGTGTGTGTGTGTGTGTGTGTGTGTGTATGAGATAGAAAATTCGTTCTACTTTGTGTTTATGTTCTAGGACCAGACCTTGAGATAAATGTGGAAATTTTCAGATTTATACTGGATTTAGTTAATTTTTTTTGACAAAAAAAAAGAAAAAAAAAAGTACTTTTTACACTTTCCCATTCATTTTCAATGTGGGGTCAATCTGACCCAGAGGGACTTAAACGGTAAAAAAAATTTACACACCTTTAGAACAACCAAATCAAGCCCAGATTTTTTGTGCATGTTTAGATTATTTAGGAAAAGTCCCAGAGTCTCATGGCCCTGAGATGAAGGGAACACATTTTGAAAATGGAGGAAACGTCCAGTGGGGTCAGCTGGAGCCCAAGGGCCGATTAAGGGTTAACAACGTTTTTAGCTCACGAGTTATTGATCCGGGAAGTTCAAATCTGTGAATACATTGCCAACTACTGAACTCCGAACTAAGCACTGACTGTATTTATGTATACTTAAGCCCAAGATCAAAATGAAATTCTAACCGCTTCATTGTTGACATACTGAGCTGTTTCAAACGCTGACAGCGGGACATTATTAGCAAATATCGCGAGGGAACGCAAAAGTTTTTGGGGAAAAAAATTCCTCTCATCCTAAATTTTTTCCACCACCACATCCCTTTAGGGGCTCCATAGATCTTTGCTCTCATGGATCTATAATTGGTTCCCTGGCGAAGCGTTTAGGCTGAGGGCAAAGAGAAGTTTCATTACTTGTTTATTTTTAGGCTATTTAACTTTACGTTAGCGGTGTAGCCGACTAGCACTGACTTTGAATTTATGACTGAATTGTTTGCTTTATTTCATGTATAGCTTATTATACCTTTTACTTACCTTTGTATTATTGATCAAACATTAACTTGCATTTAACAAAAAGAGACTGGGTTGTGTTTCATGTCATTTAATGTTATCACAGTGATAATCATATGCACACTTGTCTGAACCAGATATTAATATATGATTAATATAAACCAGATTTTCTGATCATTGTTGTCACTACTAGAGCAAGCTCCTGATTGGTTAACGCGGCGCGAATATCCGCCTAAGTTCACATTTTTCAACTTCAATCACGCGTCAAACGCTCAATTCGCGCGAATCGTGCTGCAGAATGTCTATTCGCGTCTTTGCATTGACTTAACATGTAAATCACTCGCGTGAATCGCGTCCGGTGTGAACGCACCATGCAGTCGAATCGGCATGAGCTCAGGAATTAACAGAAAAAAGAATTGTGTCTCTATCCCTTATGGTTCAAAAGTTATTAGTATAAACAGGAGTCAAAATGTGTACAGGTGGTGGCGCTAGAGGGATTGTTTTAGAGACTCCAAAATTGGTGTGGTTAATGTTGGGCCAGTCCTCTATCTGTGTGCCAAATTTCATAACTTTCCCGCAAACGGTTCTATGGGCTGCCATAGACTTCAATGCCGGAATAATGATAAGAAATCTAAACTGTTTTCACCTTCGGTGCTCCGGCCCTAATAATTATGATCTGTGAGCACATGAACAATCAAGAAAAGTCATATTTACAAATGAAAATCAAGATAACACACGAGTTGATGAAGCATTGAATGAGTCTTCTTAAATGTAAAACATGACAGAAGTCTGATGTGAACGATAGTTAAAGGATTAGTTCACTTTTAAATAAACTTTTGCTGATAGTTTCCTCACCCCCATGTCATCAAGATGTGCATGTCTTTCTTTCTACAGTCGAAAAGAAATGAAGGTTTTGGATGAAAACAGTCCAGGGGTTTTCTCCATATAATGGACTTCAATGGGCTCCAAACGAGTCAAATGACAGTTTCAGTGCAGCTTCAAACGACCCCAGATGATGAATAAGGGTCTGATCTAGACAAACCATCAGTTTCTGAGAGAAACCCAGCAGTATTTATGCTATTATTTTACCTCTTATCAGACGAGCGTGATCATCTCTGAGCTCAGACATAACTTCCGGCGAGTGAGGTCAAATACGATAGTGGTTATAGATATATCGATCGTAGATGCCTCATTCTACTGATCCATGCAGTCACTAATGAGGCATCTACGTATACATCTATGACCACGCTCATATTTGACCTCACTCGCCGGAAGTTATGTCTGAGCTCAGTGATGATCACGCTCGTCTGATAAGAGGTAAAATAATAGCATAAATACTGCTGGGTTTCTGGGTTTAGGCTGAGGGCAAAGAGAAGTTTCATTACTTGAGTTTCATTACATAAGTTTCATCAAAAACCTTCATTTCTTTTCGACTGCAGAAAGAAAGACATGGACATCTTGGATGACATGGGGTGAGGAAACTATCAGCAAAAGTTGATTAAGAAGTCAACTATTCCTTTAAAGCATGAGTTTCCTGATGATTTCCTCCATCTCATCCCAGATGTTCATGTGTTTCTCTCTTTTTTGAGGATCACTCCAGGATTTTTCTGCTAATGGACTTCAATGGGAACCAACGGCTGAAGGTCCAAATCACTGCAGTTTCAGAGGCTCTGACCAATCACAGACGAGGAATAGAGTCTGATCTAGACGAACCATCGCCACATTTACAACACACACACACACATTTATACACTCAGTGTTGTTCGTATGATGTCATCACGTGTGTAAGGTCACGTGACGCAGGTGGAAGTGTTAAAACGAACGTGCAGAGACTAAATCAAACAAATAAAGGTCAAACAACGATGACGGACGATTTTACAGCTGGAGGAGAACATGAGATGAGTTTATCCACTTCCACCTGCGTCATGTGACCTTACACACGTGATGACATCATACGAACAACACTGAGTGTATAAATGTGTGTGTGTGTGTTGTAAATGTGGCGATGGTTCGTCTAGATCAGACTCTATTCCTCGTCTGGGATTGGTCAGAGCCTCTGAAACTGCAGTGATTTGGACCTTCAGCCGTTGGTTCCCATTGAAGTCCATTATGAGCAGAAAAATCCTGGAGTGATCCTCAAAAAACTGAAGAGAGAAACACATGAACATCTGGGATGAGATGGAGTGAGGAAAATATTAGGAAATGTTTATTTTAAAGTGAACTATCCTTCCTTTAATGAACAGAATTTCAATAATATTAAGGAGCTTCGAGACAACAAATGTAGCCTAAAGTTGATATTTCATGTTTAAATTTCTCATATTTCCCAGTTTGCTTTATGCAAAATAAATGTTTTGTTAGACACTATGCATAAACAAGTGATTAACATATAAAAATGCTGATATAAATGTAAAATAAAACAAAAATGGTTCTGTATTATTTTTAAGAGTTGAATGCATGATACACTTAATGTTATTGTGTGTGTCTTTATTAACAATAAATGACACTTTGATATTTTGTATCTAACGCGAAGACATTTTAAATCAACATTCAATAAATCAATCTTTGTACACTGAAGCATGCATGTTTTACTTTCATCTCTAATAATGGCAGGAATGTGTGCAAAGTAAATTAAGCGAGTATGAACACACACACACACACACACACACACACACTGATGCAAGTTCAGAACATAAACAAACCCAAAGTTTGGCGGATGAGGATGAAACATTTCCTATGGCTTCCGACGACACAGTGAACGCGCTCCGACACACTCACACACACACACACACACACACACACACACACACACACTCCTCGCGCGTTTATGCGTGTGTTTGGCCTTCTTTGCATGCATTAAATCGTAACATTGTTGCTGCAATCTCATGCATTCAAACTCAACCGCTCGCGACGCCACCGCGCCCGTCCCGCGGCTCAGCTTTTCTCAGAGTTTTACTCTGCACGCAAACTCCTTTCGAGTAAAGTTTAGTGTGTATTCTGACCGGTTAATGTACCCGTCTCCATCCCCGTCACACGTCTGGAAGAGCCGCCGCACGCGCTCCTCCTCCGCGGTGCTGGACGAGTCGCTGCTGCCGCTGCTGCCGCTCACCTCCGCCGCCATCATGAACTCGCACGCGCGCACTCGCGGCACTGGGGTGCGCGCACACACACGCTCCATGCTCCAGCAGCTGCACAGTTTAGTTAAACATGCTATATTTAAAACTGAATAGTAGTGTGCATATCATAAAACATGCACACCAAAACAAAACAAATGCACACACTTACAAAAATAAATAAATACAAAAGTGATTAAAGGGCCATTCCTGTGATTCAGTGCCTTTTGTGTCCCCAGTAAAGACCATAAACGTATCACGTTGTCCACTCTGCTATTATTTTTGGGCCCACGTGGGTTAAACATGGGCTGCAGGGTTACAGAGTGGGCATGGGTTCAAAATGGGCATCTTATCTGGGGCCCACTTGGGTCAGGTAGGTCCCACATGGGCAAACCCAGCTGGGCTCCCAGCCAACACACCCATGTGGGGCCCAAAGGGGTTGCACATGGGCTGATATCTGGGGCCCATCTGGGCTATACCCATCTGGGACCCAGATCATTTTGTCCTCAGTTTCCATGAAGGGCCCACATGTGTTAGCCCAGATGGGTTGATGATGGGACCCAGATACTGTAGGTGTTATGCAGGGCTCTTGTGGGCCACAACGGGTATATATATGGGCTACCATACTTTCAGTTTGGTTTACCTTATTTTACAGTAAACCCCTAATAACTCTGCTATTTTTTTGTCAGCTCTGTTATTATTTTGTCAGCTCTGTTATTATTTTGTCAGCTCTGTTATTATTTTGTCAGCTCTGTTATTATTTTGTTCTGTTATTTTTTTGTCAGCTCTGTTTTTATTTTGTCCGCTCTGTTATTATTTTGTCAGCTCTGTTAATATTTTGTCTGTTCTGTTGTTATTTTGTCCGCTCTGTTATTATTTTGTCAGCTCTGTTATTATTTTGTCCGTTATGTTATTATTTTGTTCTGTTATTTTTTTGTCCGTTCTGTTATTATTTTGTGAGCTCTGTTATTATTTTGTCTGCTCTGTTATTATTTTGTCAGCTCTGTTATTATTTTGTCCGTTATGTAATTATTTTGTCTGCTCTGTTATTATTTTGTTCTGTTATTTTTTTGTCAGCTCTGTTAATATTTTGTCTGCTCTGTTATTATTTTGTCTGCTCTGTTATTATTTTGTCAGCTCTGTTAATATTTTGTCTGCTCTGTTATTATTTTGTCCGATCTGTTATTATTTTGTCAGCTCTGTTATTATTTTGTCAGCTCTGTTATTATTTTGTCAGCTCTGTTAATATTTTGTCCGATCTGTTATTATTTTGTCCGATCTGTTATTATTTTGTCTGCTCTGTTATTATTTTGTCTGCTCTGTTATTATTTTGTCTGCTCTGTTATTATTTTGTCTGCTCTGTTATTATTTTGTCAGCTCTGTTAATATTTTGTCCGCCCTGTTATTATTTTTGTCAGCTTTGTTATTATTTTGTCAGCTCTGTTATTATTTTGTCAGCTCTGTTATTATTTTGTCAGCTCTGTTAATATTTTGTCAGCTCAGTTATTATTTTGTCCACTCTGTTATTATTTTGTCAGCTCTGTTATTATTTTGTCAGCTCTGTTAATATTTTGTTTGCTCTGTTATTATTTTGTCAGCTCTGTTATTATTTTGTCAGCTCTGTTATTATTTTGTCAGCTCTGTTATTATTTTGTCAGCTCTGTTAATATTTTGTTTGCTCTGTTATTATTTTGTCAGCTCTGTTATTATTTTGTCAGCTCTGTTAATATTTTGTCAGCTCAGTTATTATTTTGTCAGCTCTGTTATTATTTTGTCAGCTCTGTTAATATTTTGTTTGCTCTGTTATTATTTTGTCAGCTCTGTTATTATTTTGTCAGCTCTGTTATTATTTTGTCTGCTCCGTTATTATTTTGTCAGCTCTGTTAATATTTTGTCTGCTCTGTTATTATTTTGTCCGTTCTGTTATTATTTTGTCTGCTCTGTTATTATTTTGTCAGCTCTGTTAATATTTTGTCTGCTCTGTTATTATTTTGTCAGCTCTGTTATTATTTTGTCAGCTCTGTTATTATTTTGTCTGCTCCGTTATTATTTTGTCAGCTCTGTTAATATTTTGTTTGCTCTGTTATTATTTTGTCAGCTCTGTTATTATTTTGTCAGCTCTGTTATTATTTTGTCAGCTCTGTTATTATTTTGTCAGCTCTGTTAATATTTTGTTTGCTCTGTTATTATTTTGTCAGCTCTGTTATTATTTTGTCAGCTCTGTTAATATTTTGTCAGCTCAGTTATTATTTTGTCAGCTCTGTTATTATTTTGTCAGCTCTGTTAATATTTTGTTTGCTCTGTTATTATTTTGTCAGCTCTGTTATTATTTTGTCAGCTCTGTTATTATTTTGTCTGCTCCGTTATTATTTTGTCAGCTCTGTTAATATTTTGTCTGCTCTGTTATTATTTTGTCCGTTCTGTTATTATTTTGTCTGCTCTGTTATTATTTTGTCAGCTCTGTTAATATTTTGTCAGCTCTGTTATTATTTTGTCAGCTCTGTTAATATTTTGTCAGCTCAGTTATTATTTTGTCCACTCTGTTATTATTTTGTCAGCTCTGTTATTATTTTGTCAGCTCTGTTAATATTTTGTTTGCTCTGTTATTATTTTGTCAGCTTTGTTATTATTTTGTCAGCTCTGTTATTATTTTGTCAGCTTTGTTATTATTTTGTCAGCTCTGTTATTATTTTGTCAGCTCTGTTATTATTTTGTCAGCTTTGTTATTATTTTGTCAGCTCTGTTAATATTTTGTCCGCCCTGTTATTATTTTGTCAGCTTTGTTATTATTTTGTCAGCTTTGTTATTATTTTGTCTGCTCTGTTATTATTTTGTCCGTTCTATTATTTTGTCTGCTCTGTTATTATTTTGTCAGCTCTGTTATTATTTTGTCAGCTCTGTTAATATTTTGTCAGCTCTGTTATTATTTTGTCAGCTCTGTTAATATTTTGTCAGCTCAGTTATTATTTTGTCCACTCTGTTATTATTTTGTCAGCTCTGTTATTATTTTGTCAGCTCTGTTAATATTTTGTTTGCTCTGTTATTATTTTGTCAGCTTTGTTATTATTTTGTCAGCTCTGTTATTATTTTGTCAGCTCTGTTATTATTTTGTCAGCTCTGTTATTATTTTGTCAGCTTTGTTATTATTTTGTCAGCTCTGTTATTATTTTGTCCGCCCTGTTATTATTTTGTCAGCTTTGTTATTATTTTGTCAGCTTTGTTATTATTTTGTCAGCTCTGTTAATATTTTGTCTGCTCTGTTATTATTTTGTCCGCCCTGTTATTATTTTGTCAGCTTTGTTATTATTTTGTCAGCTTTGTTATTATTTTGTCAGCTCTGTTAATATTTTGTCTGCCCTGTTATTATTTTGTCAGCTTTGTTATTATTTTGTCAGCTCTGTTATTATTTTGTCAGCTCTGTTAATATTTTGTTTGCTCTGTTATTATTTTGTCTACTCTGTTATTATTTTGTCCGCTCTGTTATTATTTTGTCCGTTCTGTTATTATTTTGTCAGCTCTGTTATTGTCCACTCTGTTATTATTTTGTCCTCTCTGTTATTATTATGTCCGCTCTGTTATTATTTTGTCTGCTCTGTTATTATTTTGTCCGTTCTGTTATTATTTTGTTCATTCTGTTATTATTTTGTCCACTCTGTTATTATTGTGTCTGCTCTGTTATAATTTTGTCCGCTCTATTATTATTTTGTTCATTCTGTTATTATTTTGTCAGCTCTGTTATTATTTTGTCTGCTCTGTTATTATTTTGTCCGTTCTGTTATTATTTTGTTCATTCTGTTATTATTTTGTCAGCTCTGTTATTATTTTGTCCGCTCTGTTATTATTTTGTCTGCTCTGTTATTATTTTGTCCGTTCTGTTATTATTTTGTTCATTCTGTTATTATTTTGTCAGCTCTGTTATTATTTTGTCTGCTCTGTTATTATTTTGTCTGCTCTGTTATAATTTTGTCCGCTCTATTATTATTTTGTCCGCTCTGTTATTATTTTGTCCACCCTGTTATTATTTTGTCCACTCTGTTATTATTTTGTCTGCTCTGTTATTATTTTGTCTGTTCTGTTGTTATTTTGTCTGCTCTGTTATTATTTTGTTCATTCTGTTATTATTTTGTCAGCTCTGTTATTATTTTGTCTGCTCTGTTATTATTTTGTCTGCTCTGTTATAATTTTGTCCGCTCTATTATTATTTTGTCCGCTCTGTTATTATTTTGTTAGCTCTGTTATTATTTTGTCCACTCTGTTATAATTTTGTCAGCTCTGTTATTATTTTGTCCGCTCTGTTATTATTTTGTCCGTTCTGTTATTATTTTGTTCATTCTGTTATTATTTTGTCCACTCTGTTATTATTGTGTCCGCTCTGTTATTATTTTGTCAGCTCTGTTATTATTTTGTCTGCTCTGTTATAATTTTGTCCGCTCTATTATTATTTTGTCCGCTCTGTTATTATTTTGTCCACTCTGTTATTATTTTGTCCGTTCTGTTATTATTTTGTTAGCTCTGTTATTATTTTGTCCACTCTGTTATAATTTTGTCAGCTCTGTTATTATTTTGTCCGCTCTGTTATTATTTTGTCTGCTCTGTTATTATTTTGTCCGTTCTGTTATTATTTTGTCAGCTCTGTTATTATTTTGTCCACTCTGTTATTATTTTGTCCACTCTGTTATTATTTTGTCTGCTGTTATTATTTTGTCAGCTCTGTTATTATTTTGTCAGCTTTGTTATTATTTTGTCCGTTCTGTTATTATTTTGTCAGCTCTGTTATTGTTTTGTCAACTCTGTTATTATTTTGTCCGTTCTGTTCTTATTTTGTCAGGTCTGTTATTATTTTGTCAGCTCTGTTATTATTTTGTCCGTTCTGTTATTATTTTGTCAGCTCTGTTATTATTTTGTCCGTTCTGTTATTATTTTGTCAGCTCTGTTATTATTTTGTCCGTTCTGTTATTATTTTGTCAGATCTGTTATTATTTTGTCAGATCTGTTATTATTTTGTCCGTTCTGTTATTATTTTGTCAGCTCTGTTATTATTTTGTCCGTTCTGTTATTATTTTGTCCGCTCTGTTATTATTTTGTCTGCTCTGTTATTATTTTGTCCGTTCTGTTATTATTTTGTTCATTCTGTTATTATTTTGTCCACTCTGTTATTATTGTGTCAGCTCTGTTATTATTTTGTCTGCTCTGTTATAATTTTGTCCGCTCTATTATTATTTTGTTCATTCTGTTATTATTTTGTCAGCTCTGTTATTATTTTGTCTGCTCTGTAATTATTTTGTCCGTTCTGTTATTATTTTGTTCATTCTGTTATTATTTTGTCAGCTCTGTTATTATTTTGTCCGCTCTGTTATTATTTTGTCTGCTCTGTAATTATTTTGTCCGTTCTGTTATTATTTTGTTCATTCTGTTATTATTTTGTCAGCTCTGTTATTATTTTGTCAGCTCTGTTATTATTTTGTCTGCTCTGTTATAATTTTGTCCGCTCTATTATTATTTTGTCCGCTCTGTTATTATTTTGTCCACTCTGTTATTATTTTGTCCGTTCTGTTATTATTTTGTTAGCTCTGTTATTATTTTGTCCACTCTGTTATAATTTTGTCAGCTCTGTTATTATTTTGTCCGCTCTGTTATTATTTTGTCCACTCTGTTATTATTGTGTCCGCTCTGTTATTATTTTGTCAGCTCTGTTATTATTTTGTCTGCTCTGTTATAATTTTGTCCGCTCTATTATTATTTTGTCCGCTCTGTTATTATTTTTTCCACTCTGTTATTATTTTGTCCGTTCTGTTATTATTTTGTTAGCTCTGTTATTATTTTGTCCACTCTGTTATAATTTTGTCAGCTCTGTTATTATTTTGTCCGCTCTGTTATTATTTTGTCTGCTCTGTTATTATTTTGTCCGTTCTGTTATTATTTTGTCCACTCTGTTATTATTTTGTCCACTCTGTTATTATTTTGTCTGCTGTTATTATTTTGTCAGCTCTGTTATTATTTTGTCAGCTTTGTTATTATTTTGTCCGTTCTGTTATTATTTTGTCAGCTCTGTTATTGTTTTGTCAACTCTGTTATTATTTTGTCCGTTCTGTTCTTATTTTGTCAGCTCTGTTATTATTTTGTCCGTTCTGTTATTATTTTGTCAGCTCTGTTATTATTTTGTCCGTTCTGTTATTATTTTGTCAGCTCTGTTATTATTTTGTCCGTTCTGTTATTATTTTGTCAGCTCTGTTATTATTTTGTCCATTCTGTTATTATTTTGTCAGCTCTGTTATTATTTTGTCCGTTCTGTTATTATTTTGTCAGCTCTGTTATTATTTTGTCAGCTCTGTTATTATTTTGTCCATTCTGTTATTATTTTGTCAGCTCTGTTATTATTTTTTCCATTCTGTTATTATTTTGTCCGTTCTGTTATTATTTTGTCAGCTCTGTTATTATTTTGTCAGCTCTGTTATTATTTTGTCCGTTCTGTTATTATTTTGTCCGTTCTGTTATTATTTTGTCAGCTCTATTATTATTTTGTCAGCTCTGTTATTATTTTGTCAGCTCTGTAATTATTTTGTCCACTCTGTTATTATTTTGTCAGCTCTGTTATTATTTTGTCCGTTCTGTTATTATTTTTTCAGCTCTGTTATTATTTTGTCCGTTCTATTATTTTGTCAGCTCTGTTATTATTTTGTCCGCTCTGTTATTATTTTGTCAGATCTGTTATTACTTTTTCCGTTCTATTATTTTGTCCGTTCTGTTATTATTTTGTCAGCTCTGTTATTATTTTGTCCGTTCTATTATTTTGTCAGCTCTGTTATTAATTTGTCAGCTCTGTTATTATTTTGTCCGTTCTGTTATTATTTTGTCAGCTCTGTTATTATTTTGTCCGCTCTGTTATTATTTTGTCAGCTCTGTTATTATTTTGTCCGTTCTGTTATTATTTTGTCAGCTCTGTTATTATTTTGTCAGCTCTGTTATTATTTTGTCCGCTCTGTTATTATTTTGTCAGCTCTGTTATTATTTTGTCCGCTCTGTTATTATTTTGTCAGCTATGTTATTATTTTGTCAGCTCTGTTATTATTTTGTCAGCTCTGTTATTATTTTGTCAGCTCTGTTATTATTTTGTCCGTTCTGTTATTATTTTGTCAGCTCTGTTATTATTTTGTCAGCTATGTTATTATTTTGTCAGCTCTGTTATTTTGTCAGCGGTTATTATTTTGTCAGCTCTGTTATTATTTTGTCAGCTGTGTTATTATTTTGTCCGTTCTGTTATTATTTTGTCCGTTCTATTATTTTGTCCGCTCTGTTATTATTTTGTCAGCTCTGTTATTATTTTGTCAGCTCTGTTATTATTTTGTTCGTTCTGTTATTATTTTGTCCACTCTGTTATTATTTTGTCTGCTGTTATTATTTTGTCAGCTCTGTTATTATTTTGTTCATTCTGTTATTATTTTGTCCGTTCTGTTATTATTTTGTCCGTTCTGTTATTATTTTGTTCGTTCTATTATTCTTTTGTCTGTTCTGTTATTATTTTGTTCGTTCTATAATTATTTTGTCTGCTCTGTTATTTTGTTCGTTCTATTATTATTTTGTTAGCTCTGTTATTATTTCGTCAGCTCTGTAATTATTTTGTCCACTCTGTTATTATTTTGTCCACTGTTGTTATTTTGTCCTCTGTTTTTATTTTGTCCACTCTGTTGTTATTTTGTCCTGTTTTTATTTTGTCCTCTCTGTTTTTATTTTGTCCGCTCTGTTATTATTTTGTCCACTGTTGTTATTTTGTCCTCTGTTTTTATTTTGTCCACTCTGTTGTTATTTTGTCCTGTTTTTATTTTGTCCTCTCTGTTTTTATTTTGTCCGCTCTGTTATTATTTTGTCCACTCTGTTGTTATTTTGTCCTCTGTTTTTATTTTGTCCTCTCTGTTTTTATTTTGTCCACTCTGTTATTATTTTGTCCGCTCTGTTATTATTTTGTCAGCTCTGTTATTATTTTGTCCACGCTCTGTTATTATTTTGTTCGTTCTGTTATTATTTTGTCCACTCTGTTATTATTTTGTCTGCTGTTATTATTTTGTCAGCTCTGTTATTATTTTGTTCGTTCTGTTATTATTTTGTCCGTTCTGTTATTATTTTGTCCGTTCTGTTATTATTTTGTTCGTTCTATTATTATTTTGTCTGTTCTGTTATTATTTTGTTCGTTCTGTTATTATTTTGTTCGTTCTATTATTATTTTGTCCGTTCTGTTATTATTTTGTCCGTTCTGTTATTATTTTGTTCGTTCTATTATTATTTTGTCTGTTCTGTTATTATTTTGGTCGTTCTATAATTATTTTGTCTGCTCTGTTATTTTGTTCGTTCTATTATTATTTTGTCAGCTCTGTTATTATTTCGTCAGCTCTGTAATTATTTTGTCCGTTCTATTATTTTGTCAGCTCTGTTATTATTTTGTCCACTCTGTTATTATTTTGTCCACCCTGTAATTATTTTGTCCGCTCTGTAATTATTTTGTCCACTCTGTTATTATTTTGTCCACCCTGTTATTATTTTGTCCACTCTGTTATTATTTTGTCAGCTCTGTTATTATTTTGTCCGCTCTGTAATTATTTTGTCAGCTCTGTTATTATCTTGTCAGCTCTGTTATTATTTTGTCCACTCTGTTATTATTTTGTCCACCCTGTTATTTTTTTGTTCGCTCTGTAATTATTTTGTCAGCTCTGTTATTATTTTGTCCACCCTGTTATTATTTTGTCCACTCTGTAATTATTTTGTCAGCTCTGTTATTATCTTGTCAGCTCTGTTATTATTTTGTCCACTCTGTTATTATTTTGTCAGCTCTGTTATTATTTTGTTCGCTCTGTAATTATTTTGTCAGCTCTGTAATTATTTTGTCCACTCTGTTATTATTTTGTCCACTCTGTTATTATTTTGTCCACTCTGTTATTATTTTGTCCGCTCTGTTATTATTTTGTCAGCTGTTATTATTTTGTCAGCTCTGTTATTATTTTGTCAGCTCTGTTATTATTTTGTCATTTGTTATCATTTTGTCCACTCTGTTATTATTTTGTCAGCTCTGTTATTATTTTGTCAGCTCTGTTATTATTTTGTCAGCTCTGTTATTATTTTGTCAGCTCTGTTATTATTTTGTCATTTGTTATCATTTTGTCCACTCTGTTATTATTTTGTCAGCTCTGTTATTATTTTGTCAGCTCTGTTATTATTTTGTCCGTTCTGTTATTATTTTGTCAGCTCTGTTATTATTTTGTTCACTCTGTTATTATTTTGTCCGCTCTGTTATTATTTTGTCAGCTCTGTTATTATTTTGTCAGCTGTTATTATTTTGTCAGCTCTGTTATTATTTTGTCAGCTCTGTTATTATTTTGTCAGCGGTTATTATTTTGTCCACTCTGTTATTATTTTGTCCACTCTGTAATTATCTTGTCCGCTCTGTAATTATCTTCTCCGCTCTGTAATTATTTTGTCCGCTCTGTTATTATTTTGTCCGCTCTGTTATTATTTTGTCCACTCTGTAATTATCTTGTCCGCTCTGTAATTATCTTCTCCGCTCTGTAATTATTTTGTCCGCTCTGTTATTATTATGTCCGTTGTGTAATTATTTTGTCCGCTCTGTTATTATTTTGTCCGCTCTGTTTTTATTTTGTCCGTTCTGTTATTATTTTGTCTGTTCTGTTATTTTGTTCGTTCTATTATTATTTTGTCCGTTCTGTTATTATTTTGTCCGTTAAGAGACAGTGGGCGTGGCCTATAATGCAATGATGTATTGGTCGATGTCTTACTCTGGAGGCGGGCATATGCAAATGTATCTGCATGTGTGACATCACAGATCCGGCTAAATCAAAATGAGCTGTTTTTGAACATTGTTTAAATCTAATATTTCTGTTAATTTACTTATTAAATATCATACAAAGCCTGTATATCATTCACTTCTCTTTCATAATGTTGGTTTTGTCAAGTCAATGTATCAAGTGTTGCCCTTTGACCCCACATTCAGAGAAATCATTTCTGATCATGTGTCCATATTTAGTCATTTGCTCAACCCTTTCTGACAGAATAAAGGCAGAGAGCAGTGAAGAGAACACTAGAGGAGGAGAGCGAGAGAATCAGAAGAGACGCCGAAAGCCAAACACAATAATAGGAAGCTTTTAGAAAGCAGCGAGACGCTCTTAAAACATTCCTGACCAGAGATCAGAGCACAAACGCCAGCCGTCCGTCCAGACTACAGCGTTTCTCACATTAGCCGAGGAAACAGAAGAACAGCGGAGGAAGTTCTGGATCTGGGAGGAAACGCCGGCCACATTTCAGCAGCAGGACCGCAACGCCTTTATCAGCCTTCTGGATCAGCTGTTATATAGCTTTAGTTATTATTCAAGTTATATTTTCAGTTTTCATTTTAAATTATGTGTCATTTTATGTGCTTTCAACATTTTTATAATTTTTGATTCTTTTTAAATATGACTGTTTAGGTTTAATTTCTTTCTATTTCAGTTTTTATTTCTAGATAATCTTAATACTTATACAAAAACGTTTTAATATTTTTTAAATATATTTATCGATAACCCTGCTGTGTATAATCCTGAACTATTTGATTTATTTTAATTACACATTTATATATTTTTATTTAAATACACATTTTCTAATGAAAATGTAACATAGTAAGAATATTTGTGTATATATATATATATTTAGTAAAGCTTTATTTCAATTAACAAATGTTTTAAATATTTGTATATATTTATTGATAACCCTGCTGTGTATAATAGGGTTAGGGTTATATATATATTGAAGCTTTATTTTGATTAACAAACATGTTTTAATATTTTTAATCTTAGGTAATACTGACCATGCTTTGTAAAACCCTGAACTATGTTTTATTTGAAATACAAACGTAAATTTTATGGTTTATTTAAATACACATTTTCCGATAAAAATGTAATGTAGTGAGAATATGAATGTTTTTTTATTTAATATATTATATAAATAAATAAATGGTCAGAATTATTGGCACCCCTGATAAATATTTGAAAATAAATCTGCATTGTAAATCCATTTATTTCTTTATTTTTAAATCCACAAAAATCTTTCATTTAAGTAAAACTAATGAATGTGTGTGTGTGTGTGTGGGGGGGTCTCTTTATAAAATACTTTAGTCTATAGTTTTTCACAAACAACATAGGAAGTTGGGGAAAGTTTACTTACAATCTGTTCACACATTGGCAATAAAAAAGCGATGAATGCATGACAATTCTTCCACATAAACTACAATAACCCGGAGCAGACGACCTCCTGACACAAACTCAAACTCATACAGTGAGGTGTGTAACAGCAGGTGTGTGTTTGGTGTCCTGCAAGCGTTATTAAAGCGCCGCTCCGACATCCTGTAATGTAGAGATGAGATACACAGGTCTGAATGATCCTCTGTAGGACTGACTGTGGTGTGAGGCAAGAGCTGAGAAATGCAGAGATCAGCACAGCTTTATTAAAAACGCCTCTCAAAGTGGCACAAAAGCAAGACATTTTCAATGGAAGAACTTGGGAAAGTCATCATTCCGCGGCGAAACACAAAACGGCTATAAAACACAGACGCGCTGGAGTGTGTGTTTATTTGATGGTTTTGCTGATGTTGCTGTAACCGACTCCGACACACGTCATCAGGATCTTCTCTCCTCCTTTACACTCGTCCTCTCCAGGATTCTGCGGCTCGATCCTGAACATGATCTGGAAGAAGTCTCGGATGTGTCTCAGGAACTCGATCCTACGGTGGAAAACAGCCCAAGTTAGAAGATGAAGAAGATTCAAGAAGAACCAATCACACCTGTCATTATTACCCTAGAACACGTCCAAAACACATGGGGGAAATATGGTTAAATCATAGAAAAAACATGGCTAAATCATGGTTAAGACATGGTAGAATCATGGTTAAAACATGGTAAAATCATGGTTAAAACATGGTAAAATCATGGTTAAAACATGCTTAAATCATGGTTAAAACATGCTTAAATCATGGTAAAAATCATAGTTAAATCATGCTTAAAACATGGTAAAATCATGGTAAAATCATGGTTAAAACATGGTAAAATCATGCTTAAAACATGGTTAAATCTTAAAACATGCTTCAATCATGGTTAAAACATGGTAAAATCATGGTTAAAACATGCTTAAATCATGGTAAATCATGCTTAAAACATGGTAAAATCATAGTTAAATCATGCATAAAACATGGTTAAATGATGGTTAAATCTTATAACATGCTTAAAACATGGTAAAATCATGGTTAAAACATGCTTAAATCATGGTAAATCATGGTTAAAACATGCTTAAAACGTGGTAAAATCATGGTTAAAACATGGTAAAATCATGGTTAAAACATGGTAAAATCATGCTTAAAACATGGTTAAATCTTAAAACATGCTTCAATCATGGTTAAAACATGGTAAAATCATGGTTAAAACATGCTTAAATCATGGTAAAATCGTGGTAAATCATGCTTAAAACATGGTAAAATCATAGTTAAATCATGCATAAAACATGGTTAAATGATGGTTAAATCTTAAAACATGCTTAAAACATGGTAAAATCATGGTTAAAACATGCTTAAATCGTGGTAAATCATGGTTAAAACATGGTTAAAACATGCTTAAAACGTGGTAAAATCATGGTTAAAACATGGTAAAATCATGGTAAAATCATGGATAAAACATGGTTAAATCATGCTTAAAACATGGTTAAATTATGGTTAAGACATGCTTAAATCATCATGGTCAAAACATGCTTAAATCATGGTTAAAACATGCTTAAATCATGGTAAAATCATGGTTAAATCTTAAAACATGCTTAAATCATGGTTAAAACATGGTAAAATCATGGTTAAAACATTGTAAAATTATGGTTAAAACATGCTTAAATCATGGTTAAATCTTAAAACATGCTTAAATCATGGTAAAATCATGGTTAAAACATGGTAAAATTATGGTTAAAACATGGTTGTATTATGGTTAAAACATGGTAAAATCATGCTTAAAACATGGTAAAATCATGGTTAAAATATGCTTAAATCATGGTAAAATCATGCTTAAAACATGGTTATATCTTAAAACATGCTTAAAACATGGTAAAATCATGGTTAAAACATGCTTAAATCATGGTAAAATCATGGTAAATCATGCTTAAAACATGGTTAAAACATGCTTAAAAAGTGGTAAAATCATGGTTAAAACATGGTAAAATCATGGTTAAATCTTAAAACATGCTTAAATCATGCTTAAATCATGGTTAAAACATGCTTATATCATGGTAAATCATGCTTAAAACATGGTAAATCATGGTAAAATCATAGTTAAATCATGCTTAAAACATGGTTAAATCATGGTTAAATCTTAAAACATGCTTTAACATGGTAAAATCATGGTTAAAACATGCTTAAATCATGGTAAAAACATGGTTAAAACATGCTTAAATCATGGTAAAAACATGGTAAATCATGCTTAAAACATGCTTCAATCATGGTTAAAACATGCTTCAAACGTGGTTAAATCATGGTAAAATCATGGTTAAAACATGGTAAAATGGTTAATAACTTTACCTGCATGTCATGCGAGCTTAAACCAACATCAGAGATTATTTTATTGATATTCTATTATATTTTTTATTCATATTTTTAATCAGTTTTTCTAATCAGTTTTTGTTAATTTTCCTTTTACATTTAAATTTAAGTTAAAGTTTTAGCAAATCTGTTGTTTTTATGTAGTTTTCGAAGAAAATGTCAATATAATGTAATTATTTTTTATATTAGTTAGTTTTAATTATTATATGTAAAAGTAAATGAAAATGAGAGTAACATTTTATTTTATTTCAGTATTTCAAGAAAATGTTTTTTATGGTTTTAGTTTTACTTAAATATAATAACCTTGCCGTGGACATGAACGTGTCAAACAATATTATATTAAATTAATAATATATTCAATATTTTAGGTCAAAGGGGTTCACTGAAATAAACATCATCAAAAGTAATGAATTATATTTAACAAAAACTATAACAAAAAATACTTGAAATAAAATAAATGCTAACTGAAATATTAAAATAACTAGTTATATAGACAATAAAAAACTAATAAAAGTGGTAAAAACTCAACAAAATGACAAACTTTAAGTGTTCCATCACAAAAATGAAAACTAATTTAATCTATCAATAAAAAACTATAACAGTATCTCAATGAGACGGCTTCACTCCTGACCAATCAGAGCAGAGCATCTCTCAGAGAGGCGGAGCTTAGAACAGCTGATGCTGCAGATTAGGAGAATATTATGATATTTGTTTTATGATATTTAATGCATGAGAACCTGCTGTAGGAGACGCCAGAGCAACATTAGGACCTTTGATATCATAATAGGGCACATTAACGCTTCTTTAGCATAAATCTCCTCCACACACACACACACACACACACACACACAGCTGAAGTGGATCCACTGGAGGCTGAACATGTGTTGGCACCGTCAATCTTCAGTTATCATAGTACTGTACTCGACAGCACACAGCACCGGTACCATGATAACTGAACATGGACAATTCAGAAAACACAGACGTCCTCTCTCAATCAACACTACAGGTGACCCCTGACCTCCAAACCTGGCATAAGGGTCAAATACATCACATATGAATATATCATATTCCATATATAAACAGTTTTCCTGTAATGACGTCCCCAGAAGATCCCAGTCGTTCTGCATCAGTGGAGAAGCTGCAAGTGCTTTTTAAATGACTTCTTTTTGTACTTTGTTTGAATACTCAATATTACTGACAGATGATTGGCTCCATCAGGTCATGTGTGTGTGTGTGTGTGTGTGCGTGTGTGTGTGCGCTTACGTGTAGGGTGAGAGCGGTCCTAGCAGGGTTTTAGAGACGTCCTGTTGGCCTAACGTCATGTACAACAGAGCCAAGCTCTGATTGGTTGAATCCACACAGCCGCCCTGGAACACAAGAAAAGGAGGAGGTCAGAGTCACGGGGTCAAGCCAGGGTTATCATGGCTATAACCTTTAACCCTGCGGTGCTGAAACACTGGACTTCATAGGAAGGGTACGGAACTTGGTGAAGGTTTTGGGACTAGCTGTGTGAACATGGACACGACTGGAGCAGTCACTGGTGTAAACCAATGGGAGATGAACGTCCCCTAGTGGAAGCTTTCGGTACTGCGGACAAACACACAACCTCACATTCAGAACACAACTCTGTTAGATTCGTGGCTTTGACTTTCTCACTTTTAGAGTAAAATGTGTTTTGGAGAATATATATATTTCATATACAAATTTTGAATTTTTCATAATCAATGCTTTTTCACTTTTTTCACTTCAGTAATAATCTGCCAAAAGAGCTCAAACCTCAGTCTGAGATACAAACATTCAAGATTTATGAGTTTAATATGGACCTTTTATTTTCAGGCCTATGCTAAAAGTGAATGAATGGATTATAACTACAGCATAAATATAGGTTAGTACCATAAAAATCCCCTAAACATACAAAAATATGAAATTAAAAATATTATAGGATTAAAATACAGTAATTTGAACAGCACCAAAGGGTTAAAAAAACGTCAGAATTTTCCGGTAATCCGTGTTTCCTGCACAAAATCTCCTGAACACTAGAGAAGAAGCAGCAGAAACGAGCGATAGAAGCATTGCTGACGCACATGTCCATTATATACATAAACATACATCTGGAGTCAGAATAACTTCATCTCTTCTCTGATGACGAGGGCGGGGCCACCTGTCACTCACAAACCACAGCCATCCAATCAATTCCCCAGACACACTCAAGCTCCGCCTACATTTGTTCTTGTTTGAGAGGCGATTCACTCGATATCCGGCACACTAGAGGAGAAGAGACCAGCGGGACTTCAGTCTCATGATGAGTTAAATGAGCGGATGCATTAATCAGTGTTGGGCGAAACGTTACGCACGTAACTTGAGTTACGTAATCAGATTACTTTAAGTAACTAGTAAATGTACTTTATCAGTGTTTCTTACTTTTTTAATGTCGTACTTTTTACTGTAATACATTTCATAAATTTAAGTTTTTTTTACTTTAATACATCATTACATAAAAAATGTAGTAAGACTTTGAATACTTGAGTAAAAGTAAAGTACTACATTTTTAATGTAATGAAGTATTAAATGATATTCAATATGAAACGTAGTGCAGTAAAAAGTACATTATTATGTTTTGGAATGTTGTGAAGTAAAAGTTTTCCAAAGTAAACATGATACTTGAAAAATCACTTCTGTCCGCCTTTGCACTATTGACCAGTGTACTCACTGCTGACCTTCAGCTAAACCATTAGCAAAAAACTTTTGTTTTATTGGTGAAGTTAGTGTTAAACTTCTTATATTATTTATATAAAAAACAAGCCCAGGTGAAAAAAAGTAACGCATATATATTGTAATGCATTACTTTTCTTAAAAAGTAACACAACTAGCTACTTTTCTAGGGAATAATGCAATATTGTAATGGATTACTTTTCTTAAAAAGTAACAATTTGTTACTTTTTTAGGGATTAACGCAATATTGTAATGGATTACTTTTCATAAAAAGTAACAATTAGTTACTTTTTAAGGGAGTAACGCAATATTGTAATGGATTACTTTTCTTAAAAAGTAACAATTAGTTACTTTTTTAGGTATTAACGCAATATTGTAATGGATTACTTTTCTTAAAAAGTAACACAATTAGTTACTTTTTTAGGGAATAACGCAATATTGTAATGGATTACTTTTCTTAAAAAGTAACACAATTAGTTACTTTTTTAGGGAATAACGCAATATTGTAATGGATTACTTTTCTTAAAAAGCAACATAATTAGCTACTTTTTTAGGGATTAACGCAATATTGTAATGCATTACTTTTCTTAAAAAGTAACACGATTAATTACTTTTTAAGGGAGTAATGAAATCTTGTAATGCATTACTTTCCTCAACACTGCTAATCACTGGGAGAATGTGGGATATTTAGGCGATCCAAACATCCACAACTCAGTCCGAGACAGAAAAGCTTCTTTGAGTCTGAATTTATTCTAGAACATCTGATCAGAAACTGATTCAATCACCACATTAAACATGCAATCCATATGCAAACATAAAGCGTTAATATGTTCAAATTCACTTTAACCATCACAAAATCACAAATCGAATTAAAATAATTAAAATAAAATCCATGATACTGAATAATTTGTAAAATTAAATGCATTAACTAACAATGAGCAATACATTTGTTACAGTTACTTTTAATGTTAACGGTAGTAATAAAAATTAAACGGTTTATTGTTAGTTTATGATTAATAGATAAATATGTTTGTTAGTTTACGTAAACTAATGTTAAAGAAACAAGTCTTCATTTAAAGAGACAGAAGTGTTTAGTAACATTACAAAACTGAAAGCGTACACAAACACACACTTTAAACAGGTCAATCCTCACCCAGAAACGACCCGAACACGTCCAGATAACGGCTTGATGTCTAAATATCCTCAGTGGATCACGACAGAGGAGGAAAACTCCCAAACATCCCGCCTGACCGCGACCCGAACGCTCTTCACGTGATTTCCCGTCATATTTACCGGCTGCTGGTGCACAGATTCCCAAATGCAATTATCCGGCCGCACACTGACCGTCTTTGTCAAAGCGCATAACAACCGGCCGCATGTTTACCAGACATGAGATCTGCAGAAGAGCCGTCAGCCGGGATCATATCTCAGAGCCAACAGCTGTATTACACGCGTGTGTGTGTGTGTCACAGGTGAATAACGTGTGTGTGTGTGTGTGTGTGTCACAGGTGAATAACACTGATGATCTCTGTTAGTGGGTGGGATATATTAGGTACTGATGCACCGATCATGATTTTACATGGCTGATTCCGATACCAATTTACGATTTTTTTTTTTTTTACACAATAAAGTAATGAAAGTATACATGAACAAGATGTTTATTTGGTATTTAACAGGCTAAATTGGCTTTTAGCTAATGAAAACAAGTCCGCAATCTGAAATTAACAGGAGATTGAATTGGAAATGAAAAGGCTGAAAGGTGAAATTAAAGGCAACAACTGCATATTCTACAATCCAAACAAAGATGTTACTTAAATCAGCATTTGTTTTTAAATTCAGTGTAAAGAAAAAAAGTCTTTACCAGTGAAATTAAATAAAACCAAAGTATATAATTGTTCCAAAATGTTAAATCAAATAATGTTTAGAGCAACGAAAAAAACTAAGATGCTACAGCAGGTGCTTTTTAAATCAAATTAAGTCAATGTCATTTTAAGGTAAAATAAAAGGTAACACTTTAGAATAATGGT
>NC_137100.1:1301761-1321761 GCF_949357685.1 Gobio gobio | reverse complement strand
GTTGCCAGGAGGTTGCTATGGTGTTCTGGTGGCTTTTAGAGCAATGCTAGGTGGTTGCTATAGTGTTTGCTAAGGTGTTCTGGGTGGTTACTAGGGTGTTTCTAACGTGTTTGTTCAGTTATATGGTGTTTGGGTGGTTACCTGGGTCTTCTGATTATTGCTATGGCGTGTTTTGGCGGTTACTAGGACAATGCTAGGTGGTTTCTATGGTGTTTGTGTGATTGCTAAGGTGTTCTGGGTGGTTACTAGGGTGATTCTATGGTGTTTGTTCAGTTATATGGTGTTTGGGTGGTTACTTGGGTCTTCTGATTAGTGCTATGGTGTGTTTTGACGGTTACTAGGACAATGCTAGGTGGTTGCTATGGTGTTGGTGTGGTTGCTAAGGTGTTCTGGGTGGTTACTAGGGTGATTCTATGGTGTTTGTTGAGTTATATGGTGTTTGGGTGGTTACTTGGATCTTCTGATTAGTGCTATAGTGTGTTTTGGTGGTTAATAGAGCAATGCAAGGTGGTTGCTATGGTGTTTGTGTGGTTGCTAAGGTAATCTGGGTGGTTACTAGGGTGTTCCTATGGTGTTTGTTCAGTTATATGGTGTTTGGGTGGTTACTTGGGTCTTCTGATTAATGCTATGGTGTGTTTTGGTGGTTACTAGGGCCTGGCGAAGTGGTTATAGTGTTTGAGTGGTTGCTAGGGTGTTGCTATGGTGTTTGAACTGAAGGATACGCTGTTCCTCGGATCCTCTTGATCTTTCCTGGCTCTGTGAGCTGAACTGGTCTGATGGAGCGGCGGACGGGACAGGAGAACACCACCTCCCCTCCTCCAGCAGGAGCCACGCCGCGCTTCACCACCTACACACACACACACACACACCGGACAACTCAACACACACTCGTCTGAAGCGGCTTCAATGCATTCAGCGCTTGATGATTCCCGGAGTCCAGGAAGCGGAAACAGTGACACACCTTTAACTCCAGACCGTCTCCATCAATCCCAAACGTCTTCATCAGAGGAACGGCTGTGACCTTCAGGAGGTCCACCTGAACAGCAGAGGTCACAGGTACTATAGTTTAACACACAGCACTGGATTGCAGAATCAACTTTGAAGGCTTAAATACAATATAATAATAATAATAGTAGTTTAAATACTGGATGAATCAGTGTTTTTGAAAGAATCTCTTGAGTGAATGATTCAGTGACTCACTCATAAAGACTTCATTACTGGATGAATCAGTGTTTCTAAATGAATCTCTTGAGTGAATGATTCAGTGACTCGCTCATAAAGACTTCACTTGTTTCATTACTGGATGAATCAGTGTTTTTGAACAAATCTCTTGAGTGAATGATTCTATGACTCACTCATAAAGACTTCATTACTGGATGAATCAGTGTTTCTAAACGAATCTCTTGAGTGAATGATTCAGTGACTCGCTCATAAAGACTTCACTTGTTTCATTACTGGATGAATCAGCGTTTCTAAACGACTCTCTTGAGTGAATGATTCAGTGACTCGCTCATAAAGACTTCACTTGTTTCATTACTGGATGAATCAGTGTTTTTGAACAAATCTCTTGAGTGAATGATTCTATGACTCACTAATAAAGACTTCATTACTGGATGAATCAGTGTTTCTAAACGAATCTCTTGAGTGAATGATTCAGTGACTCGCTCAAAGACTTCACTTGTTTCATTACTGGATGAATCAGTGTTTTTGAACAAATCTCTTGAGTGAATGATTCTATGACTCACTCATAAAGACTTCATTACTGGATGAATCAGTGTTTCTAAACGAATCTCTTGAGTGAATGATTCAGTGACTCACTCATAAAGACTTCACTTGTGTCATTACTGGATGAATCAGCGTTTCTAAATGAATCTCTTGAGTGAATGATTCAATGACTCGCTCATAAAGACTTCACTTGTTTCATTACTGGATGAATCAGTGTTTTTGAACAAATCTCTTGAGTGAATGATTCAATGACTCACTAATAAAGACTCCACTTGTTTCATTACTGGATGAATCAGCGTCTCTAAACAAATCTCGAGTGAATGATTCAGTGACTCGCTCATAAAGACTTAACTTGTTTCATTACTGGATGAATCAGAGTTTCTAAATGAATCTCTTGAGTGAATGATTCAATGACTCGCTCATAAAGACTTCACTTGTTTCATTACTGGATGAATCAGCGTCTCTAAACGAATCTTGAGTGAATGATTCAGTGACTCGCTCATAAAGACTTGTTTCATTCCTGGATGAATCAGCGTTTTTGAACAAATCTCTTGAGTGAATGATTCTATGACTCACTCATAAAGACTTCATTACTGGATGAATCAGTGTTTCTAAACGAATCTCTTGAGTGAATGATTCAGTGACTCGCTCATAAAGACTTCACTTGTGTCATTACTGGAAGAATCAGCGTTTCTAAATGAATCTCTTGAGTGAATGATTCAATGACTCGCTCATAAAGACTTCACTTGTTTCATTACTGGATGAATCAGCGTTTCTAAATGAATCTCTTGAGTGAATGATTCAATGACTCGCTCATAAAGACTTCACTTGTTTCATTACTGGATGAATCAGTGTTTTTGAACAAATCTCTTGAGTGAATGATTCTATGACTCACTCATAAAGACTTCATTACTGGATGAATCAGTGTTTCTAAACGAATCTCTTGAGTGAATGATTCAATGACTCACTCATGAAGACTTCACTTGTTTCATTACTGAATGAATCAGTGTTTTTGAATGAATCTCAAGTGAATGATTCAATGACTCACTCATAAACACTTCACTTGTTTCATTACTGGATGAATCAGCGTTTCTAAATGAATCTCTTGAGTGAATGATTCAATGACTCACTCATGAAGACTTCATTTGTTTCATTACTGAATGAATCAGTGCTTTTGAATGAATCTCAAGTGAATGATTCAATGACTCACTCATAAACACTTCACTTGTTTAATTACTGGATGAATCAGTGTTTTTGAATGAATCTCTTGAGTGAATGATTCAATGACTCACTCATGAAGACTTCACTTGTTTAATTACTGGATGAATCAGTGTTTTTGAACGAATCTCTTGAATGAATGATTCAATGACTCACTCAAAGACTTCACTTGTTTCATTACTGGATGAATCAGTGTTTCTAAACGAATCTCTTGAGTGAATGATTCAATGACTCACTCATAAACACTTGTTTCATTACTGGATGAATCAACGTTTCTAAATGAATCTTTTGAATGAATGATTCAATGACTCACTCATAAAGACTTCACTTGTTTCATTACTGGATGAATCAGTGTTTCTAAACGAATCTCTTGAGTGAATGATTCAATGACTCACTCATAAACACTTGTTTCATTACTGGATGAAATCAGCGTTTCTAAACGAATCTCTTGAGTGAATTATTCAATGACTCACTCATGAAGACTTCACTTGTTTCATTACTGAATGAATCAGTGTTTTTGAATGAAACTCAAGTGAATGATTCAATGACTCACTCATAAACACTTCACTTGTTTCATTACTGGATGAATCAGCGTTTCTAAATGAATCTCTTGAGAGAATGATTCAATGACTCACTCATTAAGACTTCATTACTGGATGAATCAGTATTTTTGAATGAATCTCTTGAGTGAATGATTCAATGACTCACTCATAAACACTTGCTTCATTACTGGATGAATTAGCGTTTCTAAACGAATCTCTTGAGAGAATGATTCAATGACTCACTCAAAGACTCACTTGTTTCATTCCTGGATGAATCAGCGTTTCTAAATGAATCTCTTGAGTGAATGATTCAATGACTCTCATAAACACTTGTTTCATTCCTGGATGAATCAGCGTTTCTAAACGAATCTCTTGAGTGAATGATTCAATGACTCACTCAAACACTCACTTGTTTAATTCCTGGATGAATCAGTGTTTCTAAACAAATCTCTTGAGTGAATGATTTAATGACTCACTCAAAAGACTCACTTGTTTCATTACTGGATGAATCAGCGTTTCTAAACGAATCTCGAGTGAATGATTCAATGACTCACTCATAAACACTTGTTTCATTATTGGATGAATCAGTGTTTCTAAACGAATCTCGAGTGAATGATTCAATGACTCACTCATAAACACTTGTTTCATTACTGGATGAATCAGCGTTTCTAAACAAATCTCTTGAGTGAATAATTCAATGACTCACTCATAAACACTTGTTTCATTACTGGATGAATCAGCGTTTCTAAACAAATCTCTTGAGTGAATAATTCAATGACTCACTCATAAAGACTTCACTTGTTTCATTCCTGGATGAATCAGTGTTTTTTAATGAATCTCGAGTGAATGATTCAATGACTCACTCATAAAGACTTCACTTGTTTCATTACTGGATGAATCAGCGTTTCTAAACGAATCTAAAGTGAATGATTCAATGACTCACTCATAAACACTTGTTTCATTCCTGGATGAATCAGCGTTTCTAAACGAATCTCTTGAGTGAATGATTCAATGACTCACTCATAAACACTTGTTTCATTCCTGGATGAATCAGCGTTTATAAATGAATCTCTTGAGTGAATGATTCAATGACTCACTCATAAAGACTTCATTACTGGATGAATCAGTGTTTTTGAATTAATCTCTTGAGTGAATGATTCAATGACTCACTCATAAACACTTGTTTCATTCCTGGATGAATCAGCGTTTCTAAATGAATCTCTTGAGTGAATGATTCAATGACTCACTCATAAAGACTTCATTACTGGATGAATCAGTGTTTTTGAATTAATCTCTTGAGTGAATGATTCAATGACTCACTCATAAACACTTGTTTCATTCCTGGATGAATCAGCGTTTCTAAACGAATCTCGAGTGAATGATTCAATGACTCACTCATAAACACTTGTTTCATTATTGGATGAATCAGTGTTTCTAAACGAATCTCGAGTGAATGATTCAATGACTCACTCATAAACACTTGTTTCATTACTGGATGAATCAGCGTTTCTAAACAAATCTCTTGAGTGAATAATTCAATGACTCACTCATAAAGACTTCACTTGTTTCATTCCTGGATGAATCAGTGTTTTTTAATGAATCTCGAGTGAATGATTCAATGACTCGCTCATAAAGACTTCACTTGTTTCATTACTGGATGAATCAGCGTTTCTAAACGAATCTAAAGTGAATGATTCAATGACTCACTCATAAACACTTGTTTCATTCCTGGATGAATCAGCGTTTCTAAACAAATCTCTTGAGTGAATGATTCAATGACTCACTCATAAACACTTGTTTCATTCCTGGATGAATCAGCGTTTATAAATGAATCTCTTGAGTGAATGATTCAATGACTCACTCATAAAGACTTCATTACTGGATGAATCAGTGTTTTTGAACAAATCTCTTGAGTGAATGATTCAATGACTCACTCATAAACACTTGTTTCATTCTTGGATGAATCAGCGTTTCTAAACGAATCTCTCGAGTGAATGATTCAATGACTCACTCACCGATGGGTCGTTGGGGTCGTTGGTGACGCCCTTCAGCACGGCTCTCAGCGGGTTCTTCATGAACGGGGCCAACATCAGCAGAGCCTCCAGATAATATCCCACAGAGCGCTGGATGTGACACTCGTGCTCGATGGAGCCGCCGGTCAGGAGCCCCGGCTGATAGAACAACACCGTTCCTGACACACACACAGAGTCAAAGTGAGACTCAGAGCCAGATTACAGGAGGAGGACAGGACTTTAGAAAGATGGCAGCATCACTAGTTTCTTCCCACTCAGAGATCGGTAGATCTATTAGTGAAATCAGTTGACTTTAGCAATCTGTGTGTCATTATATGCTAACGGTGAGCGCTCAAACATGAGGGATAAGCACTTTCGCAGTGTTTTCCCAAAGATTGCATGGCCCCAACACATCACAATATTCCTCATTATAATAATTAATGGATGAATCAGCGTTTTTGAACAAATCTCTTGAGTGAATGATTCAATGAATCACTCATAAAGACTTCACTTGTTTCATTAATGGATGAATCAGCGTTTCTAAACAAATCTCTTGAGTGAATGATTCAATGACTCACTCAAAGACTTCACTTGTTTCATTACTGGATGAATCAGTGTTTTTGAAAGAATCTCTTGAGTGAATGATTCAATGACTCACTCATAAAGACTTCACTTGATTCATTACTGGATGAATCAGTGTTTTTGAACGAATCTCTTGAATGAATGATTCAATGACTCACTCATAAAGACTTCACTTTTTTCATTAATTTCATAAGCACTTTTCGCACTTTCCCAAAGATTGCATGGCACCAACACGTCACAATATTCCTCATTATAATAATTAATGCGCATAATAAAGGGGCGGGGCCTGGTCGAGTAAATTAGTCGTGTGTTGAAACTGGCGGTTATGGTAAGGGGCGGGGCATTTCAACACCAATCACAACACACTGCTCCAGCCGACCAATCAGAGCACAGTGTGCTTTACAGAGGGAGGGGCTTCATAGAAACAGGAAGTAAACAGAGCGTTACTGACAGACTGGGAAGAGAGGAGCCGCAACACTGGAGAATATGAGGAATAATCAACTTTAACCTCACCCGTTTGGTTGATTTCGATTCTTGTGCCGTTGGTCACCTTGTCGAGGAGCCGGATGAAGCTCGCTTCAAAATCTGACACACACACACACACACACACACACACACACACATACAAACACACACACACACACACACACACACACACACACACACACATACAAACACACACACACACACATTTCAGAAAATAGTCAGTCTGACATCAGAGCTGATTTAAAATCAATAAAACCATATCAATCTGATGGGTTTATGCATGTCTTTACTGAATTAAAATATAATTGCTTTTGCAGTGGATGGTGAAGTAAATGGAAACAAATTATCTAAATATTAACTAATCAATAGAATGATCTTAATTCAATTCATTGCAATAAATGTACAACACTTTATGAGGAAATACAAACAAAAATCTGTGTATGAAGAGTGTATGAAGAGTGCATGATGTGTGTATGAAGAGTGTATGAAGAGTGTATGAAGAGTGCATGAAGAGTGTATGAAGAGTGTATGATGTGTGTATGAAGAGTGTATGAAGAGTGTATGAAGAGTGTATGATGTGTGTATGAAGAGTGTATGAAGAGTGTATGAAGAGTGTATGATGTGTGTATGAAGAGTGTATGATGTGTGTATGAAGAGTGTATGAAGAGTGTATGAAGTGTGTATGAAGAGTGTATGAAGAGTGTATGATGTGTGTATGAAGAGTGTATGAAGAGTGTATGAAGAGTGTATGATGTGTGTATGAAGAGTGTATGAAGAGTGCATGAAGAGTGCATGAAGTGTGTATGAAGAGTGTATGAAGAGTGTATGAAGAGTGTATGAAGAGTGTATGAAGTGTGTATGAAGAGTGTATGAAGAGTGTATGAAGAGTGTATGAAGTGTGTATGAAGAGTGTATGAAGAGTGTATGAAGAGTGTATGCAGAGTGTATGATGTGTGTATGATGTGTGTATGAAGAGTGTATGATGTGTGTATGAAGAGTGTATGATGTGTGTATGAAGAGTGTATGAAGAGGGTATGAAGAGTGTATGAAGAGTGTATGATGTGTGTATGAAGAGTGTATGATGTGTGTATGAAGAGTGTATGAAGAGTGCATGAAGTGTGTATGAAGAGTGTATGAAGTGTGTATGAAGAGTGTATGAAGAGTGTATGATGTGTGTATGATGTGTGTATGATGTGTGTATGATGTGTGTATGATGTGTGTATGAAGAGTGCATGATGTGTGTATGAAGAGTGTATGAAGAGGGTATGAAGAGTGTATGAAGAGTGTATGATGTGTGTATGAAGAGTGTATGATGTGTGTATGAAGAGTGTATGAAGAGTGCATGATGTGTGTATGAAGAGTGTATGATGTGTGTATGAAGAGTGTATGAAGAGTGTATGAAGAGTGTATGATGTGTGTATGATGTGTGTATGAAGAGTGCATGATGTGTGTATGAAGAGTGTATGAAGAGGGTATGAAGAGTGTATGAAGAGTGTATGATGTGTGTATGAAGAGTGTATGAAGAGTGCATGATGTGTGTATGAAGAGTGTATGATGTGTGTATGAAGAGTGTATGAAGAGTGTATGAAGAGTGTATGAAGAGTGTATGAAGAGTGTATGAAGAGTGCATGATGAGTGTATGAAGAGTGTATGAAGAGTGTATGAAGAGTGTATGAAGAGTGTATGAAGAGTGTATGAAGAGTGTATGAAGAGTGTATGAAGAGTGCATGATGTGTGTATGAAGAGTGTATGATGTGTGTATGAAGAGTGTATGAAGAGTGTATGAAGAGTGTATGAAGAGTGTATGATGTGTGTATGATGTGTGTATGAAGAGTGCATGATGTGTGTATGAAGAGTGTATGAAGAGGGTATGAAGAGTGTATGAAGAGTGTATGATGTGTGTATGAAGAGTGTATGATGTGTGTATGAAGAGTGTATGAAGAGTGCATGATGTGTGTATGAAGAGTGTATGATGTGTGTATGAAGAGTGTATGAAGAGTGTATGAAGAGTGTATGATGAGTGTATGAAGAGTGTATGAAGAGTGTATGAAGAGTGTATGAAGAGTGTATGATGTGTGTATGATGTGTGTATGAAGAGGGTATGAAGAGTGTATGAAGAGGGTATGAAGAGTGTATGAAGAGTGTATGATGTGTGTATGAAGAGTGTATGATGTGTGTATGAAGAGTGTATGAAGAGTGCATGAAGTGTGTATGAAGAGTGTATGAAGTGTGTATGAAGAGTGTATGAAGAGTGTATGAAGTGTGTATGAAGAGTGTATGAAGAGTGTATGAAGAGTGTATGAAGAGTGTATGTGTGTATGATGTGTGTATGATGTGTGTATGAAGAGTGCATGATGTGTGTATGAAGAGTGTATGAAGAGGGTATGAAGAGTGTATGAAGAGTGTATGATGTGTGTATGATGTGTGTATGAAGAGTGTATGAAGAGTGCATGATGTGTGTATGAAGAGTGTATGATGTGTGTATGAAGAGTGTATGAAGAGTGTATGAAGAGTGTATGAAGAGTGTATGAAGAGTGTATGATGTGTGTATGAAGAGTGTATGAAGAGTGTATGAAGAGTGTATGATGTGCGTATGAAGAGTGTATGAAGAGTGTATGAAGAGTGTATGATGTGTGTATGAAGAGTGTATGATGTGTGTATGAAGAGTGTATGAAGAGTGCATGATGTGTGTATGAAGAGTGTATGAAGAGTGTATGATGTGTGTATGAAGAGTACATGAAGAGTGTATGATGTGTGTATGAAGAGTGTATGATGTGTGTATGAAGAGTGTATGAAGAGTGCATGATGTGTGTATGAAGAGTGTATGAAGAGTGCATGATGTGTGTATGAAGAGTGTATGAAGAGTACATGAAGAGTGTATGAAGAGTGCATGAAGAGTGTATGATGTGTGTATGAAGAGTGTATGATGTGTGTATGAAGAGTGTATGAAGAGTGCATGAAGAGTGTATGATCTGTGTATGAAGAGTGTATGAAGTGTGTATGAAGAGTGTATGAAGAGTGTATGAAGAGTGCATGAAGAGTGTATGATGTGTGTATGAAGTGTGTATGAAGAGTGTATGAAGAGTGTATGAAGAGTGTATGAAGTGTGTATGAAGAGTGTATGAAGAGTGTATGAAGAGTGCATGAAGAGTGTATGATGTGTGCATGAAGAGTGTATGATGTGTGTATGAAGAGTGTATGAAGAGTGTATGAAGAGTGTATGAAGTGTGTATGAAGAGTGTATGAAGAGTGTATGAAGAGTGCATGAAGAGTGTATGATGTGTGCATGAAGAGTGCATGATGTGTGTATGAAGAGTGTATGATGTGTGTATGAAGAGTATGAAGAGTGTATGAAGAGTGCATGAAGAGTGCATGATGTGTGTATGAAGAGTGCATGATGTGTGTATGAAGAGTGTATGAAGAGTGCATGAAGAGTGTATGAAGTGTGTATGAAGAGTGTATGATGTGTGTATGAAGAGTGTATGAAGAGTGTATGATGTGTGTATGAAGAGTGTATGAAGTGTGTAAGAAGTGTGTATGAAGAGTGCATGAAGAGTGTATGATGTGTGTATGAAGAGTGTATGATGTGTGTATGAAGAGTGTATGATGTGTGTATGAAGAGTGTATGATGTGTGTATGAAGAGTGTATGAAGAGTGTATGAAGAGTGTATGAAGAGTGTATGAAGAGTGTATGATGTGTGTATGATGTGTGTATGAAGAGTGCATGATGTGTGTATGAAGAGTGTATGAAGAGGGTATGAAGAGTGTATGAAGAGTGTATGATGTGTGTATGAAGAGTGTATGAAGAGTGCATGATGTGTGTATGAAGAGTGTATGATGTGTGTATGAAGAGTGTATGAAGAGTGTATGAAGAGTGTATGAAGAGTGTATGAAGAGTGTATGAAGAGTGCATGATGAGTGTATGATGAGTGTATGAAGAGTGTATGAAGAGTGTATGAAGAGTGTATGAAGAGTGTATGATGAGTGTATGAAGAGTGTATGAAGAGTGTATGAAGAGTGTATGAAGAGTGTATGAAGAGTGTATGAAGAGTATGAAGAGTGTATGAAGAGTGCATGAAGAGTGTATGAAGAGTGTATGATGTGTGTATGAAGAGTGTATGAAGAGTGTATGAAGAGTGTATGAAGAGTGTAAGAAGAGTGTATGAAGAGTGTATGAAGAGTGTATGAAGAGTGTATGAAGAGTGTATGAAGAGTGTATGAAGAGTGTATGAAGAGTGTATGAAGAGTGTATGAAGAGTGTATGAAGAGTGTATGAAGAGTGCATGATGTGTGTATGAAGAGTGTATGATGTGTGTATGAAGAGTGTATGAAGAGTGTATGAAGAGTGTATGAAGAGTGTATGATGTGTGTATGATGTGTGTATGAAGAGTGCATGATGTGTGTATGAAGAGTGTATGAAGAGGGTATGAAGAGTGTATGAAGAGTGTATGATGTGTGTATGAAGAGTGTATGATGTGTGTATGAAGAGTGTATGAAGAGTGCATGATGTGTGTATGAAGAGTGTATGATGTGTGTATGAAGAGTGTATGAAGAGTGTATGAAGAGTGTATGATGTGTGTATGAAGAGTGTATGAAGAGTGTATGAAGAGTGTATGAAGAGTGTATGAAGAGTGTATGATGTGTGTATGATGTGTGTATGAAGAGGGTATGAAGAGTGTATGAAGAGGGTATGAAGAGTGTATGAAGAGTGTATGATGTGTGTATGAAGAGTGTATGATGTGTGTATGAAGAGTGTATGAAGAGTGCATGAAGTGTGTATGAAGAGTGTATGAAGTGTGTATGAAGAGTGTATGAAGAGTGTATGAAGTGTGTATGAAGAGTGTATGAAGAGTGTATGAAGAGTGTATGAAGAGTGTATGATGTGTGTATGATGTGTGTATGATGTGTGTATGAAGAGTGCATGATGTGTGTATGAAGAGTGTATGAAGAGGGTATGAAGAGTGTATGAAGAGTGTATGATGTGTGTATGAAGAGTGTATGAAGAGTGCATGATGTGTGTATGAAGAGTGTATGATGTGTGTATGAAGAGTGTATGAAGAGTGTATGAAGAGTGTATGAAGAGTGTATGAAGAGTGTATGATGTGTGTATGAAGAGTGTATGAAGAGTGTATGAAGAGTGTATGATGTGCGTATGAAGAGTGTATGAAGAGTGTATGAAGAGTGTATGATGTGTGTATGAAGAGTGTATGATGTGTGTATGAAGAGTGTATGAAGAGTGCATGATGTGTGTATGAAGAGTGTATGAAGAGTGTATGATGTGTGTATGAAGAGTACATGAAGAGTGTATGATGTGTGTATGAAGAGTGTATGATGTGTGTATGAAGAGTGTATGAAGAGTGCATGATGTGTGTATGAAGAGTGTATGAAGAGTGCATGATGTGTGTATGAAGAGTGTATGAAGAGTACATGAAGAGTGTATGAAGAGTGCATGAAGAGTGTATGATGTGTGTATGAAGAGTGTATGATGTGTGTATGAAGAGTGTATGAAGAGTGCATGAAGAGTGTATGATCTGTGTATGAAGAGTGTATGAAGTGTGTATGAAGAGTGTATGAAGAGTGTATGAAGAGTGCATGAAGAGTGTATGATGTGTGTATGAAGTGTGTATGAAGAGTGTATGAAGAGTGTATGAAGAGTGTATGAAGAGTGTATGAAGAGTGCATGAAGAGTGTATGATGTGTGCATGAAGAGTGTATGATGTGTGTATGAAGAGTGTATGAAGAGTGTATGAAGAGTGTATGAAGTGTGTATGAAGAGTGTATGAAGAGTGTATGAAGAGTGCATGAAGAGTGTATGATGTGTGCATGAAGAGTGCATGATGTGTGTATGAAGAGTGTATGATGTGTGTATGAAGAGTATGAAGAGTGTATGAAGAGTGCATGAAGAGTGCATGATGTGTGTATGAAGAGTGCATGATGTGTGTATGAAGAGTGTATGAAGAGTGCATGAAGAGTGTATGAAGTGTGTATGAAGAGTGTATGATGTGTGTATGAAGAGTGTATGATGTGTGTATGAAGAGTGTATGAAGTGTGTAAGAAGTGTGTATGAAGAGTGCATGAAGAGTGTATGATGTGTGTATGAAGAGTGTATGATGTGTGTATGAAGAGTGTATGATGTGTGTATGAAGTGTGTATGAAGTGTGTATGAAGAGTGTATGATGTGTGTATGAAGAGTGTATGAAGTGTGTATGAAGAGTGTATGATGTGTGTATGAAGAGTGTATGAAGTGTGTATGAAGAGTGTATGATGTGTGTATGAAGAGTGTATGAAGTGTGTATGAAGAGTGTATGAAGAGTGCATGAAGAGTGTATGATGTGTGCATGAAGAGTGTATGATGTGTGTATGAAGAGTGTATGAAGAGTGTATGAAGAGTGCATGAAGAGTGTATGAAGTGTGTATGAAGAGTGTATGATGTGTGTATGAAGAGTGTATGAAGAGTGTATGATGTGTGTATGAAGAGTGTATGAAGTGTGTAAGAAGTGTGTATGAAGAGTGCATGAAGAGTGTATGATGTGTGTATGAAGAGTGTATGATGTGTGTATGAAGAGTGTATGATGTGTGTATGAAGTGTGTATGAAGAGTGTATGAAGAGTGCATGATGTGTGTATGAAGAGTGTATGATGTGTGTATGAAGAGTGTATGAAGAGTGTATGAAGAGTGTATGAAGAGTGTATGATGTGTGTATGATGTGTGTATGAAGAGTGCATGATGTGTGTATGAAGAGTGTATGAAGAGGGTATGAAGAGTGTATGAAGAGTGTATGATGTGTGTATGAAGAGTGTATGATGTGTGTATGAAGAGTGTATGAAGAGTGCATGATGTGTGTATGATGTGTGTATGAAGAGTGTATGAAGAGTGTATGAAGAGTGTATGATGTGTGTATGAAGAGTGTATGAAGAGTGTATGAAGAGTGTATGAAGAGTGTATGAAGAGTGTATGATGTGTGTATGATGTGTGTATGAAGAGGGTATGAAGAGTGTATGAAGAGGGTATGAAGAGTGTATGAAGAGTGTATGATGTGTGTATGAAGAGTGTATGATGTGTGTATGAAGAGTGTATGAAGAGTGCATGAAGTGTGTATGAAGAGTGTATGAAGTGTGTATGAAGAGTGTATGAAGAGTGTATGAAGTGTGTATGAAGAGTGTATGAAGAGTGTATGAAGAGTGTATGAAGAGTGTATGATGTGTGTATGATGTGTGTATGATGTGTGTATGAAGAGTGCATGATGTGTGTATGAAGAGTGTATGAAGAGGGTATGAAGAGTGTATGAAGAGTGTATGATGTGTGTATGATGTGTGTATGAAGAGTGTATGAAGAGTGCATGATGTGTGTATGAAGAGTGTATGATGTGTGTATGAAGAGTGTATGAAGAGTGTATGAAGAGTGTATGAAGAGTGTATGAAGAGTGTATGATGTGTGTATGAAGAGTGTATGAAGAGTGTATGAAGAGTGTATGATGTGCGTATGAAGAGTGTATGAAGAGTGTATGAAGAGTGTATGATGTGTGTATGAAGAGTGTATGATGTGTGTATGAAGAGTGTATGAAGAGTGCATGATGTGTGTATGAAGAGTGTATGAAGAGTGTATGATGTGTGTATGAAGAGTACATGAAGAGTGTATGATGTGTGTATGAAGAGTGTATGATGTGTGTATGAAGAGTGTATGAAGAGTGCATGATGTGTGTATGAAGAGTGTATGAAGAGTGCATGATGTGTGTATGAAGAGTGTATGAAGAGTACATGAAGAGTGTATGAAGAGTGCATGAAGAGTGTATGATGTGTGTATGAAGAGTGTATGAAGAGTGCATGAAGAGTGTATGATCTGTGTATGAAGAGTGTATGAAGTGTGTATGAAGAGTGTATGAAGAGTGTATGAAGAGTGCATGAAGAGTGTATGATGTGTGTATGAAGTGTGTATGAAGAGTGTATGAAGAGTGTATGAAGAGTGTATGAAGTGTGTATGAAGAGTGTATGAAGAGTGTATGAAGAGTGCATGAAGAGTGTATGATGTGTGCATGAAGAGTGTATGATGTGTGTATGAAGAGTGTATGAAGAGTGTATGAAGTGTGTATGAAGAGTGTATGAAGAGTGTATGAAGAGTGCATGAAGAGTGTATGATGTGTGCATGAAGAGTGCATGATGTGTGTATGAAGAGTGTATGATGTGTGTATGAAGAGTATGAAGAGTGTATGAAGAGTGCATGAAGAGTGCATGATGTGTGTATGAAGAGTGCATGATGTGTGTATGAAGAGTGTATGAAGAGTGCATGAAGAGTGTATGAAGTGTGTATGAAGAGTGTATGATGTGTGTATGAAGAGTGTATGATGTGTGTATGAAGAGTGTATGAAGTGTGTAAGAAGTGTGTATGAAGAGTGCATGAAGAGTGTATGATGTGTGTATGAAGAGTGTATGATGTGTGTATGAAGAGTGTATGATGTGTGTATGAAGTGTGTATGAAGTGTGTATGAAGAGTGTATGATGTGTGTATGAAGAGTGTATGAAGTGTGTATGAAGAGTGTATGATGTGTGTATGAAGAGTGTATGAAGTGTGTATGAAGAGTGTATGATGTGTGTATGAAGAGTGTATGAAGTGTGTATGAAGAGTGTATGAAGAGTGTATGAAGAGTGCATGAAGAGTGTATGATGTGTGCATGAAGAGTGTATGATGTGTGTATGAAGAGTGTATGAAGAGTGTATGAAGAGTGCATGAAGAGTGTATGAAGTGTGTATGAAGAGTGTATGATGTGTGTATGAAGAGTGTATGAAGAGTGTATGATGTGTGTATGAAGAGTGTATGAAGTGTGTAAGAAGTGTGTATGAAGAGTGCATGAAGAGTGTATGATGTGTGTATGAAGAGTGTATGATGTGTGTATGAAGAGTGTATGATGTGTGTATGAAGTGTGTATGATGTGTGTATGAAGAGTGTATGAAGTGTGTATGAAGAGTGTATGATGTGTGTATGAAGAGTGTATGTGTGTATGATGTGTGTATGAAGAGTGTATGAAGAGTGTATGAAGAGTGTATGAAGTGTGTATGAAGAGTGTATGATGTGTGTATGAAGAGTGTATGAAGAGTGTATGAAGAGTGTATGAAGAGTGCATGAAGAGTGTATGACGTGTGTATGAAGAGTGTATGATGTGTGTATGAAGAGTGTATGATGTGTGTATGAAGTGTGTATGAAGAGTGTATGATGTGTGTATGAAGAGTGTATGAAGAGTGTATGAAGAGTGTATGAAGAGTGTATGAAGTGTGTATGATGTGTGTATGAAGAGTGTATGAAGAGTGCATGAAGAGTGCATGATGTGTGTATGAAGAGTGTATGATGTGTGTATGATGTGTGTATGAAGAGTGTATGAAGAGTGTATGAAGAGTGTATGTGTCTATGAAGAGTGTATGATGAATGAAGAGTGTATGAAGAGTGTATGTGTCTATGAAGAGTGTATGATGAATGAAGAGTGTATGAAGAGTGTATGAAGAGTGTATGATGTGTGTATGAAGAGTGTATGAAGAGTGTATGATGTGTGTATGAAGAGTGTATGAAGAGTGTATGATGTGTGTATGATGAATGAAGAGTGTATGAAGAGTGCATGATGTGTGTATGAAGAGTGTATGAAGAATGAAGAGTGTTTGTGTGTATGAAGAGTGTATGATGAATGAAGAGTGTATGTGTGTATGAAGAGTGTATGATGTGTGTATGAAGAGTGTATGAAGAGTGTATGAAGAGTGTATGAAGAGTGTATGTGTGTATGAAGAGTGTATGAAGAGTGTATGATGTGTGTATGAAGAGTGTATGATGTGTGTATGAAGAGTGTATGAAGAGTGTATGATGAATGAAGAGTGTATGAAGAGTGTATGAAGAGTGTATGATGTGTGTATGAAGAGTGTATGAAGAGTGTATGATGTGTGTATGAAGAGTGTATGAAGAGTGTATGAAGAGTGTATGAAGAGTGTATGATGTGTGTATGAAGAGTGTATGAAGAGTGTATGATGAATGAAGAGTGTATGAAGAGTGTATGATGAATGAAGAGTGTATGAAGAGTGTATGATGTGTGTATGAAGAGTGTATGAAGAGTGTATGATGAATGAAGAGTGTATGAAGAGTGTATGAAGAGTGTATGATGTGTGTATGAAGAGTGTATGAAGAGTGTATGATGAATGAAGAGTGTATGAAGAGTGTATGAAGAGTGTATGATGTGTGTATGAAGAATGAAGAGTGTATGAAGAGTGCATGATGTGTGTATGAAGAGTGTATGATGAATGAAGAGTGTATGTGTGTATGAAGAGTGTATGATGAATGAAGAGTGTATGTGTGTATGAAGAGTGTATGATGTGTGTATGAAGAGTGTATGAAGAGTGTATGAAGAGTGTATGAAGAGTGTATGAAGAGTGTATGTGTGTATGAAGAGTGTATGATGTGTGTATGAAGAGTGTATGATGTGTGTATGAAGAGTGTATGAAGAGTGTATGATGAATGAAGAGTGTATGAAGAGTGTATGAAGAGTGTATGATGTGTGTATGAAGAGTGTATGAAGAGTGTATGATGTGTGTGTATGAAGAGTGTATGAAGAGTGTATGAAGAGTGTATGAAGAGTGTATGATGTGTGTATGAAGAGTGTATGAAGAGTGTATGATGAATGAAGAGTGTATGAAGAGTGTATGATGAATGAAGAGTGTATGAAGAGTGTATGATGTGTGTATGAAGAGTGTATGAAGAGTGTATGATGAATGAAGAGTGTATGAAGAGTGTATGATGTGTGTATGAAGAGTGTATGAAGAGTGTATGATGTGTGTATGAAGAGTGTATGAAGAGTGTATGATGAATGAAGAGTGTATGAAGAGTGTATGATGTGTGTATGAAGAGTGTATGAAGAGTGTATGATGTGTGTATGAAGAGTGTATGAAGAGTGTATGATGTGTGTATGAAGAGTGTATGAAGAGTGTATGAAGAGTGTATGAAGAGTGTATGATGTGTGTATGAAGAGTGTATGAAGAGTGTATGATGAATGAAGAGTGTATGAAGAGTGTATGATGAATGAAGAGTGTATGAAGAGTGTATGATGTGTGTATGAAGAGTGTATGAAGAGTGTATGAAGAGTGTATGAAGAGTGTATGATGTGTGTATGAAGAGTGCATGATGTGTGTATGAAGAGTGTATGATGTGTGTATGAAGAGTGTATGAAGAGTGTATGATGAATGAAGAGTGTATGAAGAGTGTATGATGTGTGTATGAAGAGTGTATGAAGAGTGTATGAAGAGTGTATGATGTGTGTATGAAGAGTGTATGAAGAGTGTATGAAGAGTGTATGATGTGTGTATGAAGAGTGTATGAAGAGTGTATGAAGAGTGTATGAAGAGTGTATGAAGAGTGTATGAAGTGTGTATGATGAATGAAGAGTGTATGAAGAGTGTATGAAGAGTGTATGAAGAGTGTATGATGAATGAAGAGTGTATGAAGAGTGTATGAAGAGTGTATGATGTGTGTATGAAGAGTGTATGATGTGTGTATGATGAATGAAGAGTGTATGAAGAGTGTATGATGTGTGTATGAAGAGTGTATGAAGAGTGTATGATGTGTGTATGAAGAGTGTATGATGTGTGTATGATGAATGAAGAGTGTATGAAGAGTGTATGATGTGTGTATGAAGAGTGTATGAAGAGTGTATGATGTGTGTATGAAGAGTGTATGATGTGTGTATGAAGAGTGTATGAAGAGTGTATGAAGAGTGTATGATGTGTGTATGAAGAGTGTATGAAGAGTGTATGAAGAGTGTATGAAGAGTGTATGAAGAGTGTATGATGTGTGTATGATGAATGAAGAGTGTATGAAGAGTGTATGAAGAATGAAGAGTGTATGTGTGTATGAAGAGTGTATGATGAATGAAGAGTGTATGAAGTGTGTGTGTGTGTGTGTGTGTGTGTGTGTGTGTGTGTGTGTGTGTGTGTGTGTGTGTGTGTGTGTGTATGAACGCGTATGGTGTGTGTGTGTGTGTGTGTGTGTGTGTGTGTGTGTGTGTGTGTGTGTGTGTGTGTGAATGAACGCGTATGGTGTGTGTGTGTGTGTGTGTGTGTGTGTGTGTGTGTGTGTGAGAGAGAGAGAGAGAGAGAGAGAGAGAGAGAGAGAGAGAGAGAGAGAGAGAGAGAGAGAGAGAGAGAGAGAGAGAGAGAGAGAGAGAGAGAGAGAGAGAGAGAGAGAGAGAGAGAGAGAGAGCGCGAGTGTGTGTGTGTATGTAGAGTGTATGGTGTGTGTGTGTGTGTGTGTGTGTGACGCACCTCGCAGGCCGGGATTGTCATCTTTAGATCTGATGTTTCGTATCTTCACTCGTTTCCCGCTCAGTGTTGACAACACGAGTCTCTGTCTGAAGCAGCTGCAGCCCTCAAACTCCATGATGTTACACACACACTAACACACACACACGTGTTCCTGTAGCGAAGAGGCTGGACTCAACACGGACGTGAACCTGCGAGGGACAAGCGACAAAACGCGAAGGCGAAAACATCATACACGCGATGACCACAAGAGGCCGCCAAAGTCCAACCACATTCTTAAAGGGACAGTCAAATAAAACAGTCAAATATCTCATTTAAAAAATACATACAAAAATATATATTTTAATGCTGTACATTAGAGCATTGAGTGAAAGTAAAGAATATTACAGTGACGTCCGTTTCACTTAGTTTTTAAAAAATATTTACAGATCTTTATTTTTCTTATTTTTAAAATGTTCTTTATTTTTTTTTAGCTTTATTCTTGAAAAAATATTTGAACGCTTATAAAACGCAGTTTATATTATTGTAATTTTTGAGATTTTATTAATTTCCATGACTTTTAGTAAATAATAATGCATTTTATGCAAAAGCACCTTTTTTAAACACTCAACGATGCCTTACAAAATTAATAACAATAGTAATAATACAAGACCAAGTCATATGAAATATAATAAACAACATCAATTCAGCATTAACCAAATATAATGCAATATTTAAAATAAAATAAAAACAACTTTTAAGATGTAACCACATTTAAAATATTCCCCCAGTCTCATCACCGGGACCGCTTCACCGTTAGTATCGCTCCGCCGGCGCCGACCGAGCAAATCCACTACAAGTTTTAAAAATACTGTTGTTGTGTCACGAATTGTAGTTTTAACAGTTTTTACTCCCTCTTACTGGAGGGAGATAGTGGTTAAACACGAGATCATTCATCTGGGGAATATCAAACGGGCAATCTGTGGTTTTTTTAATCTTTGGCATGTTCTAGAGCCAATTGCTGTGGATTAAGGGGGAAATTATAACTTTATATTTAGGCTATTTAACTTACTATTAGTAACGTACTATTAGAGCTCTGTTTTTGTACGTTAGACTGAATTGTTTGTCTTTTATAATGGCTGTTGTTGTTAATTGAAATATTGTTCAATAAA
>NC_137100.1:1289261-1294261 GCF_949357685.1 Gobio gobio | reverse complement strand
CACTCACTCACTCACACACTCACACACTCACTCACTCACTCACTCACTCACTCACTCACTCACTCACTCACTCACTCACACACTCACTCACTCACTCACTCACTCACTCACTCACTCACACACTCACTCGCTCACACGCTCACTCACTCACTCACTCACTCACTCACTCACTCACTCACTCACTCACTCACTCACTCACTCACTCACTCACTCAATTCAATTCGCTTTATTGGCATGACATACATGGGTACATATTGCCAAAGCATTTCACAAAGCAAAACAAATACATACATAAAACACATTCACATTTATATTTATATATACATATATTAATAATATTATTAATCTGGACGTGTTCACTCAGTACATCTTAATTTGTGGCATTTATAGATATGCTGTGCTATATAAGGGGAAGCAGGTCCTTCACCGAGTAAGATCTTTAGTTTTCCAGGATCATGGAGTGACTGGAACTCAGGGATAATGTGCTGGATTTGCCTATAGAGTGAGTCTCTGAGGGGTGTGTATTTATCACAGTGGAGGAGGAAGTGTGCCTCCGTCTCCACTGCTCCTGATCTACACTCACTACAGATCCGCTCTTCTGGAGGCAGCCACGTCTTCTTATGACGCCCTCTCTCTATGGCCAGTGTGTGCTCACTCAGTCTGTACTGTGTTAATAATGCTCTGTGTGTTGTGTTCCTGACTGAGACAAGATAGTTAGCCAGACTGTACTCTCTGTTTAGACCCAGATAACATTGGAGACGGCTTTGCTCTTTGGTTTGATGTTTCCAATGCTGCATATGTCTCTTTCTCATGTTTCATTATTTCTTTGATTTTTGCATGTTTTACAGGAGCAGTGGTATACACTATATTCATCAGTTCTGACACCATTACACAAAGATGACTGTTCTGTGTTTGTAGGGCTTTAAAATGAAGATCATCTTCAGAACTTGAGTGTAGGTGGATCCAGAACTTCAAGGCTCTTTTTTTAATGGTTAGATTAAGGGGAAGTGGGCCTAGCTCCGCCCTGCATGCGTTGTTGGGTGTGTTTCTGTGGACGTGGAGGATGTTCCTACAGAACTCCACATGCAGACCTTCTACAGGGTGTTTGTCCCAGACCTTATGGCTGTAGTTAGTCGCTGGACCCCAGACCTCACTTCCATAAAGTGCAATGGGCAGAATTACGCTATCAAAGATCTTTGTCCAGATTCTAATGGGGATGTTTATTTTAAATAATTTCATGCGTATGGCGTGCAGGGCTCTGCGGGCTTTTGCAAGTAATGTTTGAATTGCTAATTTGAAGTTTCCAGTGGGTGTTAAAACCAGACCAAGATAATTATAATGTAAAGTGTGTTGAATTGTGGTGTTGTTTACTGTAAATGTGTGTTTATGTTCCAGATTTCTGGGTTTCTTCTGGAATATCATGACCTTGGATTTTTGGAAGTTGACTTCTAAGGACCAGTCCTGGCAGTATTTAGTTAAGATGTCTAGATTGTTCTGGAGACCTTCTGGTGTTTTAGACAGAATTAGTAAATCGTCTGCATACAGTAAATATTTGACTTGTGTGTCGAACAGTTGTAGTCCTGGACTCTCTGATTGGTCCAGTAGATCTGCCAGTTCATTAATGTAAATGTTAAATAGAGTCGGGCTGAGGCAGCAGCCCTGTCTGACCCCTCGCTGTTGGGAAAAATATTCTGTTCTTTGTTGACCAATTTTTACTGCACATTTATTTTTGTTATACATGTTTTTAATTAAGTCATATGTTTTTCCCCCAATACCACTTTGAATGATTTTATAAAACAATCCTTTATGCCAAATGGAATCAAAAGCCTTCCTGAAATCGACGAAGCAAGCAAATATTTTTCCGTCTTTCTTTTGGTGCACGTGTTGGTTTATTAATGTGTGTAGTGTGTGAATATGATCAGTGGTTCGATGTTTGGGGAGAAAGCCAATTTGAGATTTGCTGATGACATTGTGCTGCTTTAAGAAAGATGAAATCCGAGAGTTGACTATAGAACAAAATACTTTTCCCAAACAGCTGGTTACACAGATTCCTCTGTAGTTATTAGGATCTGTTTTATCTCCACTTTTAAAGATGGGAGAGATGAGCCCTGTATTCCAGACCTCTGGAAAAACACCTGAAGTCAGAATCAAGTTGAACAGTTTGAGCAAAGCGTTCTGAAGTTCAGGGGAGCTGTTTCTAAGCATCTCATTCTTTATATTGTCGGGGCCACAGGATTTATTAGATTTGAGGGATTTCAGTTTTCCGCTGAGTTCTTGTGGGGTTATTGGGTAATCTAGTGGATTTTGGTTGTTTTTGATGCATGACTCAAGAGCATTTAATTTTTCAAGGATTTTTAATTGGTTGGGATTATTTAAAGGGACAGTTTGGTGGGTATAGATGTTCTCAAAGTAATCTTTCCAAATCTGACCATCTTGTATGGCTAATTCTTGTGGCTTTGTAGCATTTAAACTGTTCCACATACTCCAGAACTGGCCCTGATCAACTGTGTGTTCAATCTTCTGAAGTGTGTTGTTATAATAATCCAGTTTCTTCTGTCTCAGTGTGTGTTTGTACTGTTTCAGAAGGTCTGAGTGTTTTAAGCGTAACTCAGAATTGACTGGATCTTTGTGTTTTTGGTTTGAAATTAATCTTAGCTCTTGTCTGATTCTTTTACAGTCATGGTCAAACCATTTTTCAGAAGGTTTTTGTTTTGTAGAGTTTTTGTGTTTATATGGTGTCAATTTATTTAAATGAGCTGTTTTTGCTATATTTTCAAAAAGGACATTAATATGTTTAATTGCTAAATCAATTCCCTTCCGGTTATTATCATATATTGAATTACTAAACATTGTTATGGAATTGACTATTTGACTTGACTTTAATACATTAATATATGTTTCAGCAGTGCTATGAGTCCATCTATATGGTGTGTTGAGTTTATATAAATGAATCGGCTCTCTATGCATTTCTCTTGGTCTGATGTTTTCACCTTTAATGGAAACATTGATCTGGCTGTGATCAGACAGGGGAGACTGGACTTTGATAGTAAATGCTCTGAAATTGGAGGGGCTTAGATTTGATAGGGCATAATCTACAACGCTGTTCCCGAGATTTGAGCTGTAGGTAAAGTGACCACTGGGATCTCCTTTGATTCTACCGTTCAGGATATAAAGACCTACGGTTTGACACAGACGGGCTACCTCCTTCCCATGTCTATTGACTCCAGTATCCTGGTTATTTCTTCTGGGCAGGGAATTAAAGAGATCGCGGGGCATTTGTGTGAACAGATGTTTATCTCCTGAATTATCAATGTAATCTTGTTCTAAACCAGTACGAGCATTTAAATCTCCACATAACAAAATTTTCCCCTGGGTTTGGTATTGGTGAATTTCTCCCTGTAAAGTGTGAAATATATCGTCGTCGTAATATGGAGAATCTAATGGGGGGATATAAATTCCACAGATAAAAAGGTCTTTGTCCAGAATTCCAAAGCTTTTATCCAGTTTTAACCATATGCGATTTTTGCCTTGCTGTACTGGAGATGTAAAAGGGGCAAGATAATTTTTTATCCACATAACTAATCCTCCAGAATCTCTGCCACGATGTACTGAGTTGAGTTTGTCGGAGGGCAGTATGATCTCAGAGTAACCTGCTGGACACTGAGTGGACACATCAGATCTACACCAGGTTTCTATTAGGATCAATATGTCAACATTTGTGATGCTATTCAAGAATTCTGTGTTTGTGCTTTTCAATCCAAATGTTTTAGAGCACAAACCCTGGATATTCCAAAAGCTAAGATTTAACATTTTTCAGAGATTAAAGTACTGCTGTTTATCTGAAGGCAAAACTAAAAACCTCTTACAATAAATAAATAAAAATAGTAATAATAAAATATAAATAAATTGAGAGTAAAATAAAATAAGGAAAACAGGTAATAGTAATAGTAGGGCAAGTATAACAGAAGTAAAACCCATTAAGTTATAAATAAATCTTAAGTATGAATAAGGATTCAAAAATGAATTAAAGAATGAATGAATAAATAGATAAATAAATAAATCACAATGGTAAAAATCAATGTGTTGTGAATGTTAATTAACCAATTATATAGATGATGTCATCAGCTGTGGTATAAATTGATTTTGTGCATGTTAGTTGAGCATTTTGTTGCAGAGGAGATGCAGCAGTTGTTTAATATCCCCCACATCACTGGAGGAGAGTTCCTGAGCTGATGAGGAGGGCTGCTGGGACACTACCTGGGCGTAGCTCCGCCTCTGCTGGGACACTACCTGGGCGTAGCTCCGCCTCTGCTGGGACACTACCTGGGCGTAGCTCCGCCTCTGCTGGGACGGCACAGGTGGACGGGGCCGGGGTGGGGCTTCGGCGTAGAGTTGTCTCTCTTGATGTCTGTGAGACGCTCTTGAAGTCAGGGGCCGTCTCTGGAGGTCTTGTGGAGGTCTGGAGTGAGATGAAGGTCCAGATGGATCAAACGGCTGCAGTCTCATCTGATGTCTTTTAGTTCCTCTGTAGCCAGTTGTTGGGAAGCGTCCAAGGGCAACATCCTTAATAGATTTAGCGAAAATCCTGACTCCATCCTGGTTGAGGTGGAGGCCGTCCTGCAGGTGCCATGGTCTTATAGAGCTGTGGGGGACCAGGTGGACGTTGGGCAGACCGGAGCAGGTGTGACGCAGCTCTTCATTGATCTGATCGATCACCCAGGGAGGGACGTCGAGCCGTGGGAGCAGAGTGGAGACCAACACACGTGTAGTGGGGAACGTCTGTGAGGCTTTCTCTGCCATCTCATACATAGCCTTGGCTGTGCCTTCCTGTAGGCTGTGGAGGTCATTCGTGCCTGAATGGATGATGATGCATTGTGGGCTGCCGAGTTCCTCTGTAGTGAGCAGCTGATGGGCACGATCTGTGTTCCTGCAGTGGAGCGCGAGGACTCTCTGTCTGGGGAACAGTTTCTCTGGCTCGATGTGTTTTCCAATGGAGTCCA
>NC_137100.1:1281761-1284261 GCF_949357685.1 Gobio gobio | reverse complement strand
AGACCAGTGTTTATGAACTAATGCTGATGAATAATGACTTTATGATGTTTATATAGTAATATGTTTTAGACGGTTGTAGCGACGCATATTTATCTCCTGAACTTGAATGAGCTCCTGTAACTGCAATAGAGGAGCAGACATTTCACAATAAGAGTCCTGGTGTTTTTCCAGCTTGTTTATAATTAAAAATCATGCATTATATATTCGTTTTTGCTTACACAATAAACTGTGTTTCATTTCATTCCCATTTAATTCATAGTCAGGAGTTAAGACCAGTATTTGACACATATTCACTAAAGTATCAGGGTTATAATAGTTCACTAAAACTATTAAAACAATCTTCATTACTTGAAATTAAATAAATGTTAACTGAAATAAAAAATAAATAAATAAACTTATTTGAAGCTTTAGCTTAACCTGATATGGTCTACTGACTAAAACAGAAATACAGAGTTATAAAAACTATATAGCTGTTTTTAAAAAGTGAATTGAGCTCTTTCGTGTATTTTTAATGTCAAAAACAAAATGATGTCAAAATGTCAGTTCGAGTGTCGGTTATGTGACGCTTAAATGCTTAATGTATTACAATTGAACTAAACTCATTAGATTTTAGGAGACTAAAACTAGACTAAAACTAAAAACAATTCAGGCGACTAAAATATGACTAAAACTAAATGGCATTTTAGTCAAAAGACTACGACTAAAGGCCTTTGCACACTGAGTCCGAAATTCACATGCAAAATTTCCGCACGTCAATAAATTCGACCTCACGTTATGTCGATCGCGCTTGCACACTGCCTCCCAAACTTTCGTCCGTCAAAAAAAAAATCGGAACAGGTTCGATTTTCTGCGTTTTTCGCATCCGTTTTTCCATCTACAGCTGATGCCCAAACTAAAACTGCAGAATGAATCGCCAGTGCTCAGATACCGACAATTATATATACAAATATTATTATATCAAAAATACTACAATTTCACAGCTATAATTATAGCACACCAACTCCCTGTAAACCGTGTGTGTGTGTGTGTGTGTGTGCGCGCATTTAATATGTGGCTCCAGTATCGCTAGCAAAGCATCAAACTGACCCACTGACATTCAACTTTGAATCGGTCTGGATAATCCGCAGCTCCTTGATAAGGTGGAAGACGCCATTTTGTGTTGTTTTGCGTTTTTTTCTTTAACGCATTCATTAATACGCATCGGACTCCGTGTGCAAGCTCTCTGTGCGTGACAAATTTTTTGGATCACGAATACGAAAAAACGCATGCGAAAATTTCGGACTCAGTGTGCAAAGTATGGAGTTAGAATCATGCCAAAACCTCACACACACACACAACGTGTTTTACTCGCACCCAACGATTCACAAACAAACTCAGCGTGGTTTGCAAATGCAAAACATCACTCACAAACTAATGCATTTTGTTCTGCAAATAAAAAAAACGTACCTATCAAAAATACAGTACGTTTTACATATACAAAGAAACGCATTTCTTCAATGACAAAAAATACCCTCAAGTACAAACTAAAATCTTTCAAGTACAAAAAAAAATCCTTCGAGTAAAAAAAAAACCTTCAAGTGCAAAACAAAATTCTACAAGTACAAAACGAAATCCTTCAAGTACAAAACAAAAATCCTTCAAGTACAAAACAAAATTCTACAAGTACGAAAAACTGTCACGTGACTTTTGGCACTAATTTTTCGCCTTGCTGATCCACACGCAAATGCCTTCAGATCCACACGCATGCTAGTAAACGGTCATGTAATTCGCACTCCACGACAGCAGGTGGCGCTGTTACCGACTTGCTTGGCGCTGCCACGGACATGGAAAGAGAAGAGAAGAAGAAACGCTAGCGTGGGGGACGTTTTTTGAACAAGATGAGTGGCCAACAGGTGAGTTTGCTGTCTTTGCTGGACTGGTGAATAAAATCAAATGTTATAAATGTTAGTAAATATCAAACTCCAGAAATGTCTGTCGTGGGTAGGGTGAATGGCCGTAGCCAGCTATGAGGTCAGGTCACCGAGGTTCGGGCCTCGGTAATTTTTTTTATATTCAAAAATAAAATTTCAAGCTCTCTGAATGATTAATTAGCCTTTTAAACCACTTCATATGTAACGTTAGAACAGTGAACGGGGCTTGAGAGCGTGTTGTGAGGGCGCGGGTGAAACCTCCGTGTTGCCAGATCCACCTATTATATGTCTTTTTGGACTCGGAGGTTTCACCCGCGCCCTCACAACACGCTCTCAAGCCCCGTTCACTGTTTAAAACAGTAAAACTGAGTAAAACACGTTGTGTGTGTGTGTGAGGTTTTGGCATGATTCTAACTCCATAGCAAAGGCCTTAAAACTAAATGTGAGATGTGTGTGAGGTGTGTGTGAGGTGTGTGTGAGGTGTGTGTGAGGTGTGTGTGAGGTGTGTGTGAGGTGTGTGTGAGGTGTGTGTGAGGTGTGTGTGAGGTGTGTGTGAGGTGTGTGTGAGGTGTGTGTGAGATGTGTGTGAG
>NC_137100.1:1259261-1276761 GCF_949357685.1 Gobio gobio | reverse complement strand
TCATGGAGGACCAGTGGAGAACCGGCCACAGGGTCATGGAGGACCAGTGGAGAACCGGCCACAGGGTCATGAAGGACCAGTGGAGAACCGGCCACAGGGTCATGGAGGACCAGTGGAGAACCGGCCACAGGGTCATGAAGGACCAGTGGAGAACCGGCCACAGGGTCATGGAGGACCAGTGGAGAACCGGCCACAGGGTCATTAAGGACCAGTGGAGAACCGGCCACAGGGTCATGGAGGACCAGTGGAGAACCGGCCACAGGGTCATGAAGGACCAGTGGAGAACCGGCCACAGGGTCATGAAGGACCAGTGGAGAACCGGCCACAGGGTCATGGAGGACCAGTGGAGAACCGGCCACAGGGTCATTAAGGACCAGTGGAGAACCGGCCACAGGGTCATTAAGGACCAGTGGAGAACCGGCCACAGGGTCATGAAGGACCAGTGGAGAACCGGCCACAGGGTCATGGAGGACCAGTGGAGAACCGGCCACAGGGTCATGAAGGACCAGTGGAGAACCAGCCACAGGGTCATGGAGGACCAGTGGAGAACCGGCCACAGGGTCATGAAGGACCAGTGGAGAACCGGCCACAGGGTCATTAAGGACCAGTGGAGAACCAGCCACAGGGTCATGAAGGACCAGTGGAGAACCGGCCACAGGGTCATTAAGGACCAGTGGAGAACCAGCCACAGGGTCATGGAGGACCAGTGGAGAACCGGCCACAGGGTCATGAAGGACCAATGGAGAACCGGCCACAGGGTCATGAAGGAACAGTGGAGAACCGGCCACAGGGTCATGAAGGACCAGTGGAGAACCGGCCACAGGGTCATGGAGGACCAGTGGAGAACCGGCCACAGGGTCATGGAGGACCAGTGGAGAACCGGCCACAGGGTCATGGAGGACCAGTGGAGAACCGGCCACAGGGTCATGGAGGACCAGTGGAGAACCGGCCACAGGGTCATGAAGGACCAGTGGAGAACCGGCCACAGGGTCATGGAGGACCAGTGGAGAACCGGCCACAGGGTCATGAAGGACCAGTGGAGAACCGGCCACAGGGTCATGGAGGACCAGTGGAGAACCGGCCACAGGGTCATGGAGGACCAGTGGAGAACCGGCCACAGGGTCATGGAGGACCAGTGGAGAACCGGCCACAGGGTCATGAAGGACCAGTGGAGAACCGGCCACAGGGTCATGGAGGACCAGTGGAGAACCGGCCACAGGGTCATGGAGGACCAGTGGAGAACCGGCCACAGGGTCATGGAGGACCAGTGGAGAACCGGCCACAGGGTCATGGAGGACCAGTGGAGAACCGGCCACAGGGTCATGAAGGTCATGGGCGGCTCATTGAGGGAGTGAAGGCTGGCCCGTGTGATCAAACAGACGAGCTACTGGAGCTCAAACTGCTCCAGAAGTTAATGCTGGTTCTGATAGAAAGGTGTGAGGGCAGCGCCACCTTCTGGTCAAAAGTTATAACGAAATGATAAATTCAAATTTATAATTCCCCAGAGCCAATCCAATCGAGCATCTGTGGGATGTGCAAACAAGTCCGACCCATGGAGGACAACTTACAGGACTTAAAGGATCTGCTGCTAACAGGGTTCCCACTCTTTCATGAACACCAGATTCAAGGACTTTTTAAAGCACCTTTTATTTTAAATCAAGCATAATAAATACGATAAAGGTGTGTGTGTTACTGCTAATATATCAAACACCTGTACCTGTGTGTGTCATCACTGCAGTAACGCTGAGGCATAAACTGACAACTACAATAAAAATGTCTTTACAGCGAAGCGCAGCCGTACGGTGGCCTGCAGGGGTCAAAAAGGATATAAACAGTGAATTCTGAAGAGATCTCATCTTGAAAGCTCAGAGATGTGGATTCAGACGCAGTTAAATCACCACAGGTTCTGCTGTTTGTCTATAAACTGGAGGTCATTCGGCCGGGGATTTTTACGCGGGTGGTGGGAGAAAAACACTGACATACTGGATTCAGGCGGCAATAAAATCACAGACTAGCCCCAGTAAATGATGAAAATACCTCACGACCCCACGAGAAACAATGACCATCTGAATAGAGCTTTAGACAGTAGAGGCGCTTATAGAACAGCAGAAATATAATGAAATGGCTTCCTCCAGTAATGCTGTTCGTTTTGGCTGCGCATGAAGGCCAGTGTTTGTAATAGCACACGCTCCTCTAACAAAATACAGTTCATGCTTAATTCAAGGACTTTCAAGGACCTGTGTTTGTTTTCAAGCACTTTCAAGGACTTATGTTTGTTTTCAAGCACTATCAAGGACCTGTGTTTGTTTTCAAGCACTTTCAAGGACTTATGTTTGTTTTCAAGCACTATCAAGGACCTGTGTTTGTTTTCAAGCACTTTCAAAGACCTGTGTTTGTTTTCAAGCACTTTCAAGGACTTATGTTTGTTTTCAAGCACTTTCAAGGACTTATGTTTGTTTTCAAGCACTATCAAGGACCTGTGTTTGTTTTCAAGCACTTTCAAGGACTTATGTTTGTTTTCAAGCACTTTCAAGGACTTATGTTTGTTTTCAAGCACTTTCAAGGACCTGTGTTTGTTTTCAAGCACTTTCAAGGACTTATGTTTGTTTTCAAGCACTATCAAGGACCTGTGTTTGTTTTCAAGCACTTTCAAGGACCTGTGTTTGTTTTCAAGCACTTTCAAGGACCTATGTTTGTTTTCAAGCACTTTCAAAGACCTGTGTTTGTTTTCAAGCACTTTCAAGGACTTATGTTTGTTTTCAAGCACTTTCAAGGACTTATGTTTGTTTTCAAGCACTATCAAGGACCTGTGTTTGTTTTCAAGCACTTTCAAGGACCTGTGTTTGTTTTCAAGCACTTTCAAGGGCCTATGTTTGTTTTCAAGCACTTTCAAAGACCTGTGTTTGTTTTCAAGCACTTTCAAGGACTTATGTTTGTTTTCAAGCACTTTCAAGGACTTATGTTTGTTTTCAAGCACTATCAAGGACCTGTGTTTGTTTTCAAGCACTTTCAAGGACTTATGTTTGTTTTCAAGCACTTTCAAGGACTTATGTTTGTTTTCAAGCACTTTCAAGGACCTGTGTTTGTTTTCAAGCACTTTCAAGGACTTATGTTTGTTTTCAAGCACTATCAAGGACCTGTGTTTGTTTTCAAGCACTTTCAAGGACCTGTGTTTGTTTTCAAGCACTTTCAAGGACCTGTGTTTGTTTTCAAGCACTTTCAAGGACCTGTGTTTGTTTTCAAGGACTATCAAGGGCCTATGTTTGTTTTCAAGCACTTTCAAGGACCTATGTTTGTTTTCAAGCACTATCAAGGGCCTATGTTTGTTTTCAAGCACTTTCAAGGGCCTGTGTTTGTTTTCAAGCACTTTCAAGGGCCTGTGTTTGTTTTCAAGCACTTTCAAGGACCTGTGTTTGTTTTCAAGCACTTTCAAGGACCTGTGTTTGTTTTCAAGCACTTTCAAGGACCTGTGTTTGTTTTCAAGCACTATCAAGGGCCTATGTTTGTTTTCAAGCACTATCAAGGGCCTGTGTTTGTTTTCAAGCACTTTCAAGGGCCTGTGTTTGTTTTCAAGCACTTTCAAGGACCTGTGTTTGTTTTCAAGCACTTTCAAGGACCTGTGTTTGTTTTCAAGCACTTTCAAGGACCTGTGTTTGTTTTCAAGCACTTTCAAGGGCCTGTGTTTGTTTTCAAGCACTTTCAAGGACCTGTGTTTGTTTTCAAGCACTTTCAAGGACCTGTGTTTGTTTTCAAGCACTTTCAAGGACCTGTGTTTGTTTTCAAGCACTTTCAAGGACCTGTGTTTGTTTTCAAGCACTTTCAAGGACCTGTGTTTGTTTTCAAGCACTTTCAAGGACCTGTGTTTGTTTTCAAGCACTTTCAAGGACCTGTGTTTGTTTTCAAGCACTTTCAAGGACCTGTGTTTGTTTTCAAGCACTATCAAGGGCCTATGTTTGTTTTCAAGCACTATCAAGGACCTGTGTTTGTTTTCAAGCACTTTCAAGGACCTATGTTTGTTTTCAAGCACTATCAAGGGCCTATGTTTGTTTTCAAGCACTATCAAGGGCCTGTGTTTGTTTTCAAGCACTATCAAGGACCTATGTTTGTTTTCAAGCACTTTCAAGGACCTATGTTTGTTTTCAAGCACTATCAAGGGCCTATGTTTGTTTTCAAGCACTTTCAAGGACCTATGTTTGTTTTCAAGCACTTTCAAGGACCTATGTTTGTTTTCAAGCACTTTCAAGGACCTATGTTTGTTTTCAAGCACTATCAAGGACCTGTTTGTTTTCAAGCACTTTCAAGGACCTGTGTTTGTTTTCAAGCACTTTCAAGGACCTGTGTTTGTTTTCAAGCACTATCAAGGACCTGTGTTTGTTTTCAAGCACTTTCAAGGACCTATGTTTGTTTTCAAGCACTATCAAGGACCTGTGTTTGTTTTCAAGCACTTTCAAGGACCTGTGTTTGTTTTCAAGCACTTTCAAGGACCTGTGTTTGTTTTCAAGCACTTTCAAGGACCTGTGTTTGTTTTCAAGCACTTTCAAGGACTTGTGTTTGTTTTCAAGCACTATCAAGGACCTATGTTTGTTTTCAAGCACTATCAAGGACCTATGTTTGTTTTCAAGCACTTTCAAGGACCTATGTTTGTTTTCAAGCACTATCAAGGGCCTATGTTTGTTTTCAAGCACTTTCAAGGACCTATGTTTGTTTTCAAGCACTTTCAAGGACCTATGTTTGTTTTCAAGCACTTTCAAGGACCTATGTTTGTTTTCAAGCACTTTCAAGGACCTATGTTTGTTTTCAAGCACTTTCAAGGACCTATGTTTGTTTTCAAGCACTATCAAGGACCTGTTTGTTTTCAAGCACTTTCAAGGACCTGTGTTTGTTTTCAAGCACTTTCAAGGACCTGTGTTTGTTTTCAAGCACTATCAAGGACCTGTGTTTGTTTTCAAGCACTTTCAAGGACCTATGTTTGTTTTCAAGCACTATCAAGGACCTGTGTTTGTTTTCAAGCACTATCAAGGACCTGTGTTTGTTTTCAAGCACTTTCAAGGACCTGTGTTTGTTTTCAAGCACTTTCAAGGACCTGTGTTTGTTTTCAAGCACTTTCAAGGACCTGTGTTTGTTTTCAAGCACTTTCAAGGACCTGTGTTTGTTTTCAAGCACTTTCAAGGACCTGTGTTTGTTTTCAAGCACTTTCAAGGACCTGTGTTTGTTTTCAAGCACTTTCAAGGACCTGTGTTTGTTTTCAAGCACTTTCAAAGACCTATGTTTGTTTTCAAGCACTATCAAGGACCTGTGTTTGTTTTCAAGCACTTTCAAGGACCTGTGTTTGTTTTCAAGCACTTTCAAGGACCTGTGTTTGTTTTCAAGCACTTTCAAGGACCTGTGTTTGTTTTCAAGCACTATCAAGGACCTGTGTTTGTTTTCAAGCACTTTCAAGGACCTGTGTTTGTTTTCAAGCACTTTCAAGGACCTGTGTTTGTTTTCAAGCACTTTCAAGGACCTGTGTTTGTTTTCAAGCACTATCAAGGACCTGTGTTTGTTTTCAAGCACTTTCAAGGACCTGTGTTTGTTTTCAAGCACTTTCAAGGACCTGTGTTTGTTTTCAAGCACTTTCAAGGACCTGTGTTTGTTTTCAAGCACTTTCAAGGACCTGTGTTTGTTTTCAAGCACTTTCAAGGACCTGTGTTTGTTTTCAAGCACTTTCAAGGACCTGTGTTTGTTTTCAAGCACTTTCAAGGACCTGTGTTTGTTTTCAAGCACTTTCAAGGACCTGTGTTTGTTTTCAAGCACTATCAAGGACCTGTGTTTGTTTTCAAGCACTTTCAAGGACCTATGTTTGTTTTCAAGCACTATCAAGGACCTGTGTTTGTTTTCAAGCACTATCAAGGACCTGTGTTTGTTTTCAAGCACTTTCAAAGACCTGTGTTTGTTTTCAAGCACTTTCAAGGACCTGTGTTTGTTTTCAAGCACTTTCAAAGACATGTGTTTGTTTTCAAGCACTTTCAAGGACCTGTGTTTGTTTTCAAGCACTTTCAAAGACCTGTGTTTGTTTTCAAGCACTTTCAAGGACCTGTGTTTGTTTTCAAGCACTTTCAAGGACCTGTGTTTGTTTTCAAGCACTTTCAAGGACCTGTGTTTGTTTTCAAGCACTTTCAAGGACCTGTGTTTGTTTTCAAGCACTTTCAAGGACTTATGTTTGTTTTCAAGCACTATCAAGGACCTGTTTGTTTTCAAGCACTTTCAAGGACCTATGTTTGTTTTCAAGCACTTTCAAGGACCTGTGTTTGTTTTCAAGCACTTTCAAGGACCTGTGTTTGTTTTCAAGCACTTTCAAGGACTTATGTTTGTTTTCAAGCACTATCAAGGACCTGTTTGTTTTCAAGCACTTTCAAGGACCTATTTGTTTTCAAGCACTTTCAAGGACCTATGTTTGTTTTCAAGCACTTTCAAGGACCTATGTTTGTTTTCAAGCACTTTCAAGGACCTATGTTTGTTTTCAAGCACTTTCAAGGACCTATGTTTGTTTCCAAGGACTATCAAGGGCCTATGTTTGTTTTCAAGCACTTTCAAGGACCTGTTTGTTTTCAAGCACTTTCAAGGACCTATGTTTGTTTTCAAGCACTATCAAGGACCTATGTTTGTTTTCAAGCACTTTCAAGGACCTATGTTTGTTTTCAAGCACTTTCAAGGACCTATGTTTGTTTTCAAGCACTTTCAAGGACCTATGTTTGTTTTCAAGCACTTTCAAGGACCTATGTTTGTTTCCAAGGACTATCAAGGGCCTATGTTTGTTTTCAAGCACTTTCAAGGACCTGTTTGTTTTCAAGCACTTTCAAGGACCTATGTTTGTTTTCAAGCACTATCAAGGACCTATGTTTGTTTTCAAGCACTTTCAAGGGCCTATGTTTGTTTTCAAGCACTTTCAAGGACCTGTGTTTGTTTTCAAGCACTTTCAAGGACCTATGTTTGTTTTCAAGCACTATCAAGGGCCTATGTTTGTTTTCAAGCACTTTCAAGGACCTGTGTTTGTTTTCAAGCACTTTCAAGGACCTATGTTTGTTTTCAAGCACTTTCAAGGACCTATGTTTGTTTTCAAGCACTATCAAGGGCCTATGTTTGTTTTCAAGCACTTTCAAGGACCTGTGTTTGTTTTCAAGCACTTTCAAGGACCTATGTTTGTTTTCAAGCACTTTCAAAGACCTGTTTGTTTTCAAGCACTTTCAAGGATCTGTGTTTGTTTTCAAGCACTTTCAAGGACCTGTGTTTGTTTTCAAGCACTTTCAAGGACCTGTGTTTGTTTTCAAGCACTTTCAAGGACCTGTGTTTGTTTTCAAGCACTTTCAAGGACCTGTGTTTGTTTTCAAGCACTTTCAAGGACCTGTGTTTGTTTTCAAGCACTTTCAAGGACCTGTGTTTGTTTTCAAGCACTTTCAAGGACCTGTGTTTGTTTTCAAGCACTTTCAAGGACCTGTGTTTGTTTTCAAGCACTTTCAAGGACCTGTGTTTGTTTTCAAGCACTTTCAAGGACCTGTGTTTGTTTTCAAGCACTTTCAAGGACCTGTGTTTGTTTTCAAGCACTTTCAAGGACCTGTGTTTGTTTTCAAGCACTTTCAAGGACCTGTGTTTGTTTTCAAGCACTTTCAAAGACATGTGTTTGTTTTCAAGCACTTTCAAGGACCTGTGTTTGTTTTCAAGCACTTTCAAAGACCTGTGTTTGTTTTCAAGCACTTTCAAGGACCTGTGTTTGTTTTCAAGCACTTTCAAGGACCTGTGTTTGTTTTCAAGCACTTTCAAGGACCTGTGTTTGTTTTCAAGCACTTTCAAGGACCTGTGTTTGTTTTCAAGCACTTTCAATGACCTGTGTTTGTTTTCAAGCACTTTCAAGGACTTATGTTTGTTTTCAAGCACTATCAAGGACCTGTTTGTTTTCAAGCACTTTCAAGGACCTATGTTTGTTTTCAAGCACTTTCAAGGACCTATGTTTGTTTTCAAGCACTTTCAAGGACCTATGTTTGTTTTCAAGCACTTTCAAGGACCTATGTTTGTTTTCAAGCACTTTCAAGGACCTATGTTTGTTTTCAAGGACTATCAAGGGCCTATGTTTGTTTTCAAGCACTTTCAAGGACCTGTGTTTGTTTTCAAGCACTTTCAAGGACCTATGTTTGTTTTCAAGCACTATCAAGGACCTATGTTTGTTTTCAAGCACTTTCAAGGACCTATGTTTGTTTTCAAGCACTTTCAAGGACCTATGTTTGTTTTCAAGCACTTTCAAGGACCTATGTTTGTTTTCAAGGACTATCAAGGGCCTATGTTTGTTTTCAAGCACTTTCAAGGACCTGTGTTTGTTTTCAAGCACTTTCAAGGACCTATGTTTGTTTTCAAGCACTTTCAAGGGCCTATGTTTGTTTTCAAGCACTTTCAAGGACCTGTGTTTGTTTTCAAGCACTTTCAAGGACCTATGTTTGTTTTCAAGCACTTTCAAGGACCTATGTTTGTTTTCAAGGACTATCAAGGGCCTATGTTTGTTTTCAAGCACTTTCAAGGACCTGTGTTTGTTTTCAAGCACTTTCAAGGACCTATGTTTGTTTTCAAGCACTATCAAGGGCCTATGTTTGTTTTCAAGCACTTTCAAGGACCTGTGTTTGTTTTCAAGCACTTTCAAGGACCTATGTTTGTTTTCAAGCACTATCAAGGGCCTATGTTTGTTTTCAAGCACTTTCAAGGGCCTATGTTTGTTTTCAAGCACTTTCAAAGACCTATGTTTGTTTTCAAGCACTTTCAAGGACCTATGTTTGTTTTCAAGCACTATCAAGGGCCTGTGTTTGTTTTCAAGCACTATCAAGGATCTGTGTTTGTTTTCAAGCACTTTCAAGGACCTATGTTTGTTTTCAAGCACTTTCAAGGACCTGTGTTTGTTTTCAAGCACTTTCAAGGACCTATGTTTGTTTTCAAGCACTTTCAAGGACCTGTGTTTGTTTTCAAGCACTTTCAAGGACCTGTGTTTGTTTTCAAGCACTTTCAAGGACCTATGTTTGTTTTCAAGCACTTTCAAAGACCTATGTTTGTTTTCAAGCACTTTCAAAGACCTATGTTTGTTTTCAAGCACTTTCAAGGACCTATGTTTGTTTTCAAGCACTTTCAAAGACCTATGTTTGTTTTCAAGCACTTTCAAAGACCTATGTTTGTTTTCAAGCACTTTCAAGGATCTGTGTTTGTTTTCAAGCACTTTCAAGGACCTGTGTTTGTTTTCAAGCACTTTCAAGGACCTATGTTTGTTTTCAAGCACTTTCAAGGACCTATGTTTGTTTTCAAGCACTTTCAAAGACCTATGTTTGTTTTCAAGCACTTTCGAAGACCTATGTTTGTTTTCAAGGACTTTCAAGGGCCTGTGTTTGTTTTCAAGCACTTTCAAGGACCTATGTTTGTTTTCAAGGACTTTCAAGGATCTGTGTTTGTTTTCAAGCACTTTCAAGGGCCTATGTTTGTTTTCAAGCACTTTCAAGGACCTATGTTTGTTTTCAAGCACTTTCAAGGACCTGTGTTTGTTTTCAAGCACTTTCCAGGCCTTGAATCCATGTGTCTGAAACTCAAGAACTTTCAAGAAGCGTGGGAACCCTGTGCTAACATCTTGGTGCCAGACACCACAGCACAGCTTCTAGTGGAGTCCACGCCTCGACGGGTCATAATGTAATGCCTGATCGGTGTGAGTTGTGCAGATTTGAGGTACCTTCTTGTAGTGTGGCTGGCTGAGGACGGAGGTGGGGTGGAAGCGCACCCTCTTCTCTCTGGAGCCCGTGAGGCTCAGGCCGTCCCGCTCCACATGGATGAGGTTGGGGTACATCCCGGCCACCAGCGCCGCCTTCACCACGGCCCAGTTCTCAGAGTTCTGATTGACATCCCGGATGTCTCCGCCCCCCCTCGCCCGCACAAAACCTGCACACACACGTTTGGGTTCACGCCTCAGAGCCCGGGAGAACCGCTGAGGAACAAGGGTCATGACCTCTGACCTGTGGCTCGGAGCTGTCCCAGAAGCTGCGTCCGCATCCCCACGATGATCTCCATGGTGGCCTGAGAGAGGAAGTTCTTCTCACAGAAAGCCCGTTCCCATCCATCACTGCGGGCCTTCTGCCACGCCTGCGGACACACAACTACACACTCACTACACACTCACTACACAACACACACTCATCACTGCGGGCCTTCTGCCACGCCTGCGGACACACAACTACACACTCACTACACACTCACTACACAACACACACTCATCACTGCGGGCCTTCTGCCACGCCTGCGGACACACAACTACACACTCACTACACACTCACTACACAACACACACTCATCACTGCGGGCCTTCTGCCACGCCTGCGGACACACAACTACACACTCACTACACAACACACACTCATCACTGCGGGCCTTCTGCCACGCCTGCGGATACACAACTACACACTCACTACACACTCACTACACACTCACTACACACTCATCACTGCGGGCCTTCTGCCACGCCTGCGGATACACAACTACACACTCACTACACACTCACTACACACTCACTACACACTCACTACACACTCATCACTGCGGGCCTTCTGCCACGCCTGCGGATACACAACTACACACTCACTACACACTCACTACACACTCATCACTGCGGGCCTTCTGCCACGCCTGCGGACACACAACTACACACTCACTACACACTCACCACACACTCATCACTGCGGGCCTTCTGCCACGCCTGCGGACACACAACTACACACTCACTACACACTCACCACACACTCATCACTGCGGGCCTTCTGCCACGCCTGCGGATACACAACTACACACTCACTACACACTCACCACACACTCATCACTGCGGGCCTTCTGCCACGCCTGCGGATACACAACTACACACTCACTACACACTCACTACACACTCACCACACACTCACCACACACTCACCACTGCGGGCCTTCTGCCACGCCTGCGGATACACAACTACACACTCACTACACACTCATCACTGCGGGCCTTCTGCCACGCCTGCGGATACACAACTACACACTCACTACACACTCACTACACACTCACCACACACTCACCACACACTCACCACACACTCACCACACACTCATCACTGCGGGCCTTCTGCCACGCCTGCGGATACACAACTACACACTCACTACACACTCATCACTGCGGGCCTTCTGCCACGCCTGCGGATACACAACTACACACTCACTACACAACACACACTCATCACTGCGGGCCTTCTGCCACGCCTGCGGACACACAACTACACACTCACTACACAACAACACACTCATCACTGCGGGCCTTCTGCCACGCCTGCGGACACACAACTACACACTCACTACACACTCACTACACAACACACACTCATCACTGCGGGCCTTCTGCCACGCCTGCGGACACACAACTACACACTCACTACACACTCACTACACAACACACACTCATCACTGCGGGCCTTCTGCCACGCCTGCGGACACACAACTACACACTCACTACACACTCACTACACAACACACACTCATCACTGCGGGCCTTCTGCCACGCCTGCGGACACACAACTACACACTCACTACACAACACACACTCATCACTGCGGGCCTTCTGCCACGCCTGCGGATACACAACTACACACTCACTACACACTCACTACACACTCACTACACACTCATCACTGCGGGCCTTCTGCCACGCCTGCGGATACACAACTACACACTCACTACACACTCACTACACACTCACTACACACTCATCACTGCGGGCCTTCTGCCACGCCTGCGGATACACAACTACACACTCACTACACACTCACTACACACTCATCACTGCGGGCCTTCTGCCACGCCTGCGGACACACAACTACACACTCACTACACACTCACCACACACTCATCACTGCGGGCCTTCTGCCACGCCTGCGGACACACAACTACACACTCACTACACACTCACCACACACTCATCACTGCGGGCCTTCTGCCACGCCTGCGGATACACAACTACACACTCACTACACACTCACCACACACTCATCACTGCGGGCCTTCTGCCACGCCTGCGGATACACAACTACACACTCACTACACACTCACTACACACTCACCACACACTCACCACACACACTCATCACTGCGGGCCTTCTGCCACGCCTGCGGATACACAACTACACACTCACTACACACTCACTACACAACACACACTCATCACTGCGGGCCTTCTGCCACGCCTGCGGATACACAACTACACACTCACTACACAACACACACTCATCACTGCGGGCCTTCTGCCACGCCTGCGGACACACAACTACACACTCACTACACAACAACACACTCATCACTGCGGGCCTTCTGCCACGCCTGCGGATACACAACTACACACTCACTACACACTCACTACACACTCATCACACACTCACCACACACACTCATCACTGCGGGCCTTCTGCCACGCCTGCGGATACACAACTACACACTCACTACACACTCACTACACACTCACCACACACTCATCACTGCGGGCCTTCTGCCACGCCTGCGGATACACAACTACACACTCACCACACACTCATCACTGCGGGCCTTCTGCCACGCCTGCGGATACACAACTACACACTCACTACACACTCACTACACACTCACCACACACTCACCACACACTCATCACTGCGGGCCTTCTGCCACGCCTGCGGATACACAACTACACACTCACTACACACTCACCACACAACACACACTCATCACTGCGGGCCTTCTGCCACGCCTGCGGATACACAACTACACACTCACTACACACTCACTACACACTCACTACACACACTCATCACTGCGGGCCTTCTGCCACGCCTGCGGATACACAACTACACACTCACTACACACTCACTACACAACACACACACTACACAACACACACACTCATCACTGTGGGCCTTCTGCCACGCCTGCGGATACACAACTACACACTCACTACACACTCACCACACACTCATCACTGCGGGCCTTCTGCCACGCCTGCGGATACACAACTACACACTCACTACACACTCACCACACAACACACACTCATCACTGCGGGCCTTCTGCCACGCCTGCGGATACACAACTACACACTCACTACACACTCACCACACACTCATCACTGCGGGCCTTCTGCCACGCCTGCGGACACACAACTACACACTCACTACACACTCAACACACACTCATCACTGCGGGCCTTCTGCCACGCCTGCGGACACACAACTACACACTCACTACACACTCACTACACACTCACCACACACTCATCACTGCGGGCCTTCTGCCACGCCTGCGGATACACAACTACACACTCACTACACAACACACACTCATCACTGCGGGCCTTCTGCCACGCCTGCGGATACACAACTACACACTCACTACACACTCACTACACAACACACACTCATCACTGCAGGCCTTCTGCCACGCCTGCGGATACACAACTACACACTCACTACACACTCACCACACACTCATCACTGCGGGCCTTCTGCCACGCCTGCGGATACACAACTACACACTCACTACACACTCACTACACACTCACCACACACTCATCACTGCGGGCCTTCTGCCACGCCTGCGGATACAACTACACACTCACTACACAACACACACTCATCACTGCGGGCCTTCTGCCACGCCTGCGGATACACAACTACACACTCACTACACACTCACTACACAACACACACTCATCACTGCGGGCCTTCTGCCACGCCTGCGGATACACAACTACACACTCACTACACACTCACTACACACTCACCACACACTCATCACTGCGGGCCTTCTGCCACGCCTGCGGATACACAACTACACACTCACTACACACTCACTACACAACACACACTCATCACTGCGGGCCTTCTGCCACGCCTGCGGACACACAACTACACACTCACTACACACTCACTACACACTCACCACACACTCATCACTGCGGGCCTTCTGCCACGCCTGCGGATACACAACTACACACTCACTACACAACACACACTCATCACTGCGGGCCTTCTGCCACGCCTGCGGATACACAACTACACACTCACTACACACTCACTACACAACACACACTCATCACTGCGGGCCTTCTGCCACGCCTGCGGATACACAACTACACACTCACTACACACTCACTACACACTCACCACACACTCATCACTGCGGGCCTTCTGCCACGCCTGCGGATACACAACTACACACTCACTACACACTCACTACACAACACACACTCATCACTGCGGGCCTTCTGCCACGCCTGCGGACACACAACTACACACTCACTACACACTCACTACACACTCACTACACAACACACACTCATCACTGCGGGCCTTCTGCCACGCCTGCGGATACACAACTACACACTCACTACACAACTACACACTCACTACACAACACACACTCATCACTGCGGGCCTTCTGCCACGCCTGCGGATACACAACTACACACTCACTACACACTCACTACACACTCACTACACAACTACTCACTCACTACACAACACACTCTTTCTTTAAACATCTGAACATCATAAATCATGTTTACTGGAGAAGAGAAATGACTGAAGAGATGAAGACCTGATTAATGAACACCAATATCTCAATATCTCAAGTGCATCTCTGACTCCATTGGCTGATAAAACATTCATAACTTGAAATAAAACTCAAATAAACGTATTTAATTTCAGCCCAAGGCAACACTTCTCATTTGGTTTAAATGAATGTGCTAAAATAACTAAAACTGAAATAAATATTAATTAAAAACTATAGACATATTTAATACTATTAATTTCTAAAAAAAATTATATTAAAAAATAAAAAAAATGATATATATAATATATATGTTTGATGTTTATCATCATCATTAATATTATTAATGTTCATGTATAACTATTTATGTTCATATATGTATTATTTATGTTCATACATTCCTAGCTTTGGCAATATTGTATGATTTACATTCATGCCAATAAAGCAATTTTGAATTTTTTATATATATATAATTGTTATTTTAGTATCATTAGATTCTGTTAGTTTTTATTAATATTTATTTTTATATTTTCTGTTTTATTTTGAACTTTTACAGTTTTAGTAATTTTATGAATGATACTAAAATAATAAACTACATATAGATATAAAAACCCCAAAACTAATAAAAATGACAAACACAGTTACTAAAACTTTAAAATGAAAACAGAAAATATAAATATTAAACATAATTCAAGTGATAAATTAATAAAAACTATAATAGTGTATGAATGATACTAAAATATCAACTATATAGATATTAAAAACTAATAAAAATAACAAAACATGCCATAAAATAACTAAAACTAGTTCAAATGAAAAATATTCTAAATTCAAAATATTATTAAAATATATATAACAGAATCTCTCTGATACTAAAATAACAATTATATAGAGATAATATTTTGATAATGTAACAAAACAAAACAATGACTAAAAATTAGAGATTACAAAAATTACAACAAAAAAACCCCACAAAATTATAAAGTTAAAATGAAAAATATACAAATAAAACCTAAACGGAAAAACATAAAACTAAAACTAATTCAAAATCTAATTAAAAACTATAAAATATATGAATGATACTAAAATAACAACTATAGAGATGACAAAAATTACAAAAAAACACAATAAAATTGTAAAGTTAAAATGAAAAATATACAAATAAAATCTAAAATGAAAAATATAAAAATAAAAACGAAATTAAAATATTATTAAAAACTATAAAATATATGAAAATGATACTAAAATAACAACTATATAGAGATTACAATTTTATTGTGTTTTTATTTTTATTTTTGTAAAGTTAAAATGAAAAATATAAAAATAAAACCTAAATTGAAAAATATAAAATAAAAACTAATTTAAAATATGATTAAAAACTATAAAATATATGAAAATGATACTAAAATAACAACTATATAGATTACAAAAATTAAACACAAAAAACAATAAAATTGTAAAGTTAAAATGAAAATATAAAAATAAACCTAAAATGAAAATGGAAAATATAAAAATAAAAACTAATTTAAAATATAATTAAAAACTATAAAATATATGAAAATGATACTAAAATAACAACTATATAGAGATTACAAAAACACAATAAAATTGTAAAGTTAAAATGAAAAATATAAAAATAAAACCTAAAATAAAAATGGAAAAGATCAAAATAAAAACTAATTAAAAATATAATTAAAAACTATACAATATATGAATGATACTAAAATAACAACTATATAGATTACAAAAATGACAAAAAAACACAATAAAATTATAAAGTTAAAATGAAAAATATAAAAATAAAACCTAAAATGAAAAATATAAAAATATAAACTAATTTAAAATATTATTAAAAACTATACAATATATGAATGATACTAAAATAACAACTATATAGAGATTACAAAAATTACAAAAAAACACAATAAAATTGTAAAGTTAAAATGAAAAATATAAAAATAAACCTAAAATGAAAATGGAAAATATAAAAATAAAAACTAATTAAAAATATTATTAAAACTATAAAATATATGAATGATACTAAAATAACTATATAGATTACAATTTTATTGTGTTTTTTTGTAATTTTTGTAAAGTTAAAATGAAAAATATACAAATAAAACCTAAAATGAAAAATTTAAAAATAAAAACTAATTTAAAATACTATTAAAAACTCTAAAATATATGAAAATGATACAAAAATAATTATATAGAGATAAAATATAAATATATATAAATGAGAATGAACAGAGTTGTATATCAGTGCATGCCTGCGTGACCTCTGACCTGAAAGGCCCGCAGCAGGGCCATGTGGTCGCTGAAGGTGTTGGCGGTGAAGCGTTTGCGGCTCAGCATGGCGAGCCGCTTGTGGGCAGCCTGAGCGGGCAGCACGAAGGGGTCGCGGTGGGCCAGGGTGCAGGCGATGGTGAGGATGGGGTCCAGGCACTTCAGCACCACCGCACTCAGCACCATCTTCCCCAGGTGCGGCTCCACCGGCAGGTCGGCCAGGTGCAGGCCCAGCTCCGTCAGGTTCTCCCAGGGGTCCATGGCGTCGATGGTCTGAGGGAACACACACACACACTCAGTCAACAGTGGCATCACTAGCGGACCGGCAGGGGTCAGGGGTCACCGCGGGCTGACCTTCAGCATCTGGACGGCGTGCTTGACCGTGTGCAGGTGTGGCGGCTCCGGAGCTCTGGACAGGAACTCAGCGACCGGACAGGAGACGGGAGCCAGGAGCTTAGTGTGCAGACACAGTTCCTGACACACACACACACACACACACACACACACACTTTATTATCTCTATATAAAAGCTAACTGAACTGGGTACTGGATCCCACAATGCAATGCAAGCAACTTCTACTGATGATCTTGTTTTGACACAGAATGCCAAAACTTGAGACATTTTACA
>NC_137100.1:1231761-1254261 GCF_949357685.1 Gobio gobio | reverse complement strand
ATCCGCAGAACACACACCAGTTACAGTCGCAGAACACACACCAGTTACAGTCGCAGAACACACACCATCATCCGCAGAACACACACCATCATCCGCAGAACACACCATCATCCGCAGAACACACACCAGTTACAGTCGCAGAACACACACCAGTTACAGTCACAGAACACACACCAGTTACAGTCGCAGAACACACACCAGTTACAGTCGCAGAACACACACCAGTTACAGTCGCAGAACACACACCAGTTACAGTCGCAGAACACACACCAGTTACAGTCGCAGAACACACACCAGTTACAGTCGCAGGACACACACCAGTTACAGTCACAGAACACACACCAGTTACAGTCACAGAACACACACCATCATCCGCAGAACACACACCAGTTACAGTCACAGAACACACACCAGTTACAGTCACAGAACACACACCAGTTACAGTCACAGAACACACACCAGTTACAGTCACAGAACACACACCAGTTACAGTCACAGAACACACACCAGCTACAGTCGCAGAACACACACCAGTTACAGTCGCAGAACACACACCAGTTACAGTCGCAGAACACACACCAGTTACAGTCACAGAACACACACCAGTTACAGTCACAGAACACACACCATCATCCGCAGAACACACACCAGTTACAGTCGCAGAACACACACCATCATCCGCAGAACACACACCAGTTACAGTCGCAGAACACACACCAGTTACAGTCACAGAACACACACCAGTTACAGTCGCAGAACACACACCAGTTACAGTCACAGAACACACACCAGTTACAGTCGCAGAACACACACCAGTTACAGTCGCAGAACACACACCAGTTACAGTCACAGAACACACACCAGTTACAGTCGCAGAACACACACCATCATCCGCAGAACACACACCAGTTACAGTCGCAGAACACACACCAGTTACAGTCGCAGAACACACACCAGTTACAGTCGCAGAACACACACCAGTTACAGTCGCAGAACACACACCAGTTACAGTCGCAGAACACACACCAGTTACAGTCGCAGAACACACACCAGTTACAGTCGCAGAACACACACCAGTTACAGTCGCAGAACACACACCATCATCCGCAGAACACACACCAGTTACAGTCGCAGAACACACACCAGTTACAGTCGCAGAACACACACCAGTTACAGTCGCAGAACACACACCAGTTACAGTCGCAGAACACACACCAGTTACAGTCGCAGAACACACACCAGTTACAGTCACAGAACACACACCAGTTACAGTCGCAGAACACACACCAGTTACAGTCACAGAACACACACCAGTTACAGTCGCAGAACACACACCAGCTACAGTCGCAGAACACACACCAGTTACAGTCACAGAACACACACCAGTTACAGTCACAGAACACACACCAGTTACAGTCGCAGAACACACACCAGTTACAGTCGCAGAACACACACCAGTTACAGTCGCAGAACACACACCAGTTACAGTCGCAGAACACACACCAGTTACAGTCGCAGAACACACACCAGTTACAGTCGCAGAACACACACCAGTTACAGTCACAGAACACACACCAGTTACAGTCGCAGAACACACACCAGCTACAGTCGCAGAACACACACCAGTTACAGTCACAGAACACACACCAGTTACAGTCACAGAACACACACCAGTTACAGTCGCAGAACACACACCAGTTACAGTCGCAGAACACACACCAGTTACAGTCGCAGAACACACACCAGTTACAGTCACAGAACACACACCAGTTACAGAACACACACCAGTTACAGTCGCAGAACACACACCAGTTACAGTCGCAGAACACACACCAGTTACAGTCGCAGAACACACACCAGTTACAGTCGCAGAACACACACCAGTTACAGTCGCAGAACACACACCAGTTACAGTCACAGAACACACACCATCATCCGCAGAACGTTAGCATGCACTGATAATGGAACCCAAACCTCTTTGACTTTGCCGGAGTCGATGACGAACACGACGTCGTTGACGGTGATGCTGGTTTCTGCGATGTTGGTGGAGAGGATCTGGAGAGGGAGAGGAGATCGTCTGAGGCGCTTCATTTAAAGGAGTGTGTGTGTGTGTGTGTGTGTGTGTGTGAAGCTCACAGAAACGAGACGAGATACGCACGATCTTGCGGACGCCTTTGGGAGTGTTCCTCAGAACCTTCTTCTGGTCTGACGTCTGCATACTGGAGTGAAGGATGAACACCTGGAACCTGAGGACGGACCGGAAACACATTCACACACTCACATAGAACACACACACACACACACACACACACACACACTCGCACACACACACACACACATTCACACACTCACATAGAACACATCTAGAGCTCGGAAACTCATTTACACCATGGAATTAAAAAAGAAAAAAGGTTTATATCTCACAATTCTGACTTTATTTCCCACAATTCCGAGTCTATTTCCCACAATTCCGAGTTTATTTCCCACAATTCCAAGTTTATATCTCGTAATTTCGAATGTATTTCTGACAATTGTCTTTTTCCCCGCAATTCTGTTTATATCCCACAATTCCGAGGTTATTTCCTTCAATTCCGAGTTTATTTATCAGAATTACGAGTTTAATTTCTGCAAATTCGAGTTTATTTCATACAATTCTGTCTTTTTCCCCACAATTCTGTTTATATGCCACAATACCAAGTTTATTTACCAAAATTCAGAGTTTACTTCCCAGAATTCCAAGTTTATTTCCCAGAATTACGCGTTTATTTACCAAAATTCTGAGTTTGATTCCCGCAATTCTGTTTATCTCCCACAATTCCAAGTTATATCTCGTAATTCTGAATTTATATCTCACAGTTCCAAGTTTACTTCCCAGAATTCCGAGTTTATTTACCGAAATTCCGAGTTGAATTCCCGCAATTCTGTCTTTTCCCCCGCAATTCTGTTTATATCACACAGTTCCTAATTGTTTTTCTGTTTATTTCTTTCAATTCCTAGTTTATTTCACAGAATTACGAGTTTATATCCCACAATTCCAAAGTTATATCTCAAAATTATGAATTTATTTACCGAAATTCCAAGTTTATTCCTGAAATTTCCAAGTTTATTTCTTACAATTCTGTCTTTTTCCCCGCAATTTTGTTTATATCTCGCAATTCCGAGTTTATTTCCCAGAATTCTGAGTTTATTTCCAGAAAACACCTTTACATCTCGCACACTCGCTCGCACACTCTCTCACAATCACTCTCACACTCACTCGCTCGCCATCACTCGCTCGCACTCGCCCACACTCACTCTCACACTCACTCACTCTCACACACACACACACTCACTCTCACACACACACACTCACTCTCACACACACACACTCACTCTCACACACACACTCACTCTCACACACACACTCACTCTCACACACACACACTCACTCTCACACACACACTCACTCTCACACACACTCACTCTCACACACACACTCACTCTCACACACACTCACTCACTCTCACACACACTCACTCACTCTCACACACACTCACTCACTCTCACACACACACTCACTCTCTCTCTCACACACACACACACACACACACACACACACACACACACACACACACACACACTCACTCACTCTCACACTCACTCTCTCACTCTCACACTCACTCTCACACTCTCACACTCTCACACTCACTCTCAAACTCACTCACTCACTCTCAAACTCACTCACTCACTCACTCACACTCACTCACTCTCACACTCACTCACTCTCACACACACACACACTCACTCACTCTCACACACACACACACACACTCACTCTCACACACTCTCTCTCACTCACACTCACTCTCACTCTCACACTCACTCTCACACTCACTCTCACACTCACTCTCACACTCACTCTCACACTCACTCTCACACTCACTCTCACTCTCACTCTCACTCTCACTCTCACACTCACTCTCACACTCACTCACTCACTCTCACACTCACTCTCACACTCACTCACTCACTCACTCACACTCACTCTCACACTCTCACTCTCACACTCACTCACTCACACTCACTCTCACACTCACTCACTCTCACACTCACTCACTCTCACACTCACTCACTCACTCACTCTCACTCTCACTCTCACACTCACTCTCACACTCACTCTCACACTCACTCACGCTCACACTCAAACTCACTCTCGCTCACACTCGCCCACACTCACTCAAACACACTCACTCACTCTCACACTCACTCTCACTCTCACACTCACTCTCACACTCACTCTCACACTCACTCTCACACTCACTCTCACACTCACTCTCACACTCACTCTCACACTCACTCTCACACTCACTCTCACACTCACTCTCACACTCACTCTCACTCTCACACTCACTCTCACTCTCACACTCACACTCACTCTCACACTCACACTCACTCTCACACTCACTCTCACACACACACACTCTAACACACACACACACACTCGCTCGCACACTCACTCGCACACTCACTCGCACACTCACTCGCACACTCACTCGCACACTCACTCGCACACTCACTCGCACACTCACTCGCACACTCACTCGCACACTCACTCGCACACTCACTCGCACACTCACTCGCACACACACACACGCTCACACACACTCGCTCACGCACTCACTCACTCACTCACTCACTCACACACACACACTCACTCACACACACTCACTCACTCGCACACTCGCTCGCACACTCGCTCGCACACTCGCTCGCACACTCGCTCGCACACTCGCACACACACACACACACACGCTCACACGCACACCCGCACGCTCACTCGCACACTCACTCGCACACTCACTCGCACACTCACTCGCACACTCACTCGCACACTCACTCGCACACTCACTCGCACACTCACTCGCACACTCACTCGCACACTCACTCGCACACTCACTCGCACACTCACTCGCACACTCACTCGCACACTCACTCGCACACTCACTCGCACACTCACTCGCACACTCACTCGCACACTCACTCGCACACTCACTCGCACACTCACTCGCACACCGCACACTCACTCGCACACTCACTCGCACACTCACTCGCACACCGCACACTCACTCACGCACTCACTCACGCACTCACTCACGCACTCACTCACTCACACACACTCACTCACACACACTCACTCACTCACACACACTCACTCACACACACTCACTCACACACACTCACTCACACACACTCACTCACACACACTCACTCAGTCGCACACTCAGTCGCACACTCGCTCGCTCACTCGCACACACACACACACGCTCACACGCCCACACGCTCACACGCTTACACGCTCGCACACCCGCTCGCACACTCACACGCCCACACGCTCACACACTCACACACACACGCTCACACACACACACTCACCTCTGCTGGTGCTCGGTGAACCTTTTATCATCAAAGATGATGCGATCCTTCAGAGAGACGATCTCATCATAGCCAGGAAGGAATATCAGCACTGCGCCTGAGCACACACACACACACACACACACACACACACACACACACTGATGCTGTAGTAACAAACTGACCGAGTGTTTGACTGAGCTAACGTCTGAGCACACACACACACACACCCTGATGCTGTAGTGTCCGCTCACCTTCGTCTGAGCACACACACACTCACACACTCACCTTCGTCTGAGCTCTGGCAGATGTTGGCCAGCAGATGCAGGATGAGGTCTGAGCACACACACACACACACACACACACACTCACCTTCGTCTGAGCTCTGGCAGATGTTGGCCAGCAGATGCAGGATGAGGTCCAGGTCCACCTTCTCGTCATCGAAGCTGTGGTGATACGCCTTGAGCCGCTCCTGATCCTCAGAGCTCAGCTCAGATGAGGCCGTCTGAACCAGAGACGCCTCGTCCATCCGCCCCGCTTCAACACACCATCTGTGCACACACACACACACACACAATGTGACAGCAGAACACCCCGAGTGTGTGTGTGTGTGTGTGTGTGTGTGTGTGTGTGATGGGTAGGTTTAGGGGCAGTGTAAGCGGATAGAAAATACGGTTTGTACGGTATAAAAAACATTATGCCTATGGAATGTCCTCACATTTCACAAAAACAAACATGTGTGTGTGTGTGTGTGTGTGTGTGTGTGTGTGTGTGTGTGTGTGTGAGTGACACCAGACGCAGGGCTTACATGTGAGACTCCAGCAGATCCACAGCCTCGGGTTGCTTGAAGTGTTTGGCCCAGTCAAGAGCCGTCCTGAAACGTGAGGGTTCAAAGTTCATTCAGTTCGATAACTGTCAATGTTTATGTATATATAGATACCGTAAAACTTCAAATAATAGCCGAGTCCTAAATAGACGCCTGTCTCTTTTAAACGCCTGGTGTGACGACAGGTTTGGGGAAATAAAGGCCGGTCTCAAATAGACGCCGGGTCTGTTTTTCAGTATCGGCTGTATTTGATCTTCTCAAACCCGTCAGATCGTCTGTTCTATGTTTTGATTAGATTTCACGTGACAGACGGAACCGTTCATGAACGACTCATCACTATGGCAACATAACAAAGAGGTTAACGAACTTTCAGTTTTTCTTAATTCTCTCAATACCACCTTGGAGAAAAGTATAATTTGACATTTAAGCTGACAAATTTCAAGCGTGGGTAAAGCTGGATACGGAGCGGCTGAAACATTCCTTTAATGCTTGCGCGCAGACGTGCGCGTGTGTTTGTGTGTGCGAGGGAGAAGGAGGAGATATATTTCATTAACTTCGGGATGTTATCGTTATCAAGAATCGCGGGGATGATGATAGTGATGAATAGAGTAATTCTCTATCACATTGCAGTTGTTTTATAGCCTTCATTCTTTCTTGTTGATGTGTTTCGGGCAACAAGTTCATACGCTCAATGGATTTTAGCGGTAACTTATATTGTTCTGCCCATTGCTGTCACATCGTTTCGTTTTTTGTGCTGCCAATAATCTAAGACATTTCTTACATTAAATGATTTGTCAAACACATTTGAATTAATTATAAATAAAACGTAATATAATGTGGTAACCTCCTACCGTCATGCTTGAACATCTCAACACTAAATTAAAGGCCTGTCTCTTATAGACGCCTGTTTCAAATACAAGCCGGTGCAGTTCGGCGATTTGGGTAAATAGAAGCCCGGGCTATTATTTGAAATGATATATATTATATATATATATATTATATAAATCAGTTCAAGTTTGAGTCAGTTTGTTGTTGTTTTTTGTGATTTTTATTCATTTTCTGTTTTAAATATGTATATTATTATTCATTAATTTTGTATTTATTTGTTTTGGTTTATATTTAATTTTCTGCCTAAAATAAAATAAGTAAATATTTGCCAGTGCGCTCAGAATTTTTTTTACTTAAGTCAAATGTGAAACGGTTCACTTCATATACATCATTTTGTTTGTATTTTAAGTCATTTGATGTATGTATGTTTAGATATTTGTGCTGGAGAACGAAGATTTTTTTATAGCGCATGCAACATTATATGCCATAACTTTATGAATTTAAGACTTTCTGCTGATTTTAAACTAAATGTGAAAAGTGATCTTGGCTCGATTTTTGAATATTTTAAATTATTAGTATGTTTGGTATAGATCTATATTAGACCACATTTTAATAATTGCTGTTTTCACTATAATTTTATTTTACGTTTTTGTATTTTTGTTGAGTGTTTTTGTCAATTTTATTATACATTTTTAATGTCTATATAATTTTATACATTTGTATTTATTACTAGGCCTGGTAAATCCATTGAGATTGTTTAGTATTAGTACTTCAAGTTAAAAAGTTTATTTTATTTTATTTATTGATAGTTTATTATTTTATTTTGTTTTAATTTATTTTATTATTTTTTATTTTATTATTTGTATTATTATTATTATTATAATTTTTTTATTTTATTAAATTAATTAATTAATTTATATTTTATTATTTTATTTTATTATTTGTATTATTTTTTATTTAATTTATTTATTTGTATTTATTTAATTTAATAAATTTTTTATTATTTTTTATTTATATTTCATTATTTTATTTTAAATATTTTATTTTATTATTTGTATTATTATTTTTTTAAATAAATAAATACATTTATATTTTATTTTATTATTTGTATTATTATTATTTTTTCTTTTCTTTTCTTTTCTTTTTTTATTTAATTTAATTAATTTTTTATTATAATTTTTTCTTTAATTATGACATTTTTGAATTTTTTTAAATGTGCTTTAGTGTAATTCTTCATCAAGTTAGCATTGGCTGTTGTGTATGGTTGTAGCTTTAGCTAGCGTGTGGCGCGCGGCTGCTCTCCGACTCCTCACCAGCCGTTGGAGGCTCTGATGTTGACGTTTGCGCCCATGCTCAGCAGCTGCTCCATCTGGCTGAGAAACCCTCGACCCGCAGCCACCATCATCGCTGTGGCGCTCGTCTCGCTGTGCATGTAGTCCACTGAAACACACACACACACACACACACACGAGAAACACACACACCAGACTTCAGCTCAGAGCGCGCTCGAGGGCTGTATGACTTCATTACAGGCCCCAGACACTGGACGCGATTTTGACGCGCGAATAATTCCAGCGATGGTTTTATTTTCAGATCAGCTGTTTGTGTAATGAGAGCTTTCCCACCGAACGCGAATGTGCTGTGGCGAAAAAACGATGTTTATTTTTTTCGTTTCGATGTCGATTTTTTTAACACTCGCAGCGACAGAAAAGGCTTAAACCAATCACATACAAGGAAACAAAGGTCCCGAAATGTCCAGTTGATGTCAGTAGCCATTCAATCAACATTAACCTTTGCCAGGTGTGGCATTTCTCCTGAGATTACAGCTGTAGTTGTGTTTACAGCTGTGCAGATGCAGATGTGTTTGCCCACTATAGGCTACAGATTACCATATTATAATCAATACCGGTACATAGATTTTTGTTTTTTATCTAATTGCGTCCGCGACTATAGAAAGTGAATGTGTTTCCGTCAGTACGACTGTGGCACTGAAATGTTTACATTGTGACTCAACTGGAAACACAGCAGCTCCGGATCGAGCCGTTCCTGGTGTGTGTGTGTGTGTGTGTGAGTGTGAGTGTGAGTGTGAGTGTGAGTGTGTGTGAGTGTGTGTGTGTGTGTGTGTGTGTTAGAGTGAGTGTGAGTGTGTGTGTGAGTGTGAGTGTGTGTGTGAGTGTGAGTGTGAGTGTGAGTGTGTGTGAGTGTGTGTGTGTGTGTGTGTGTGTGTTAGAGTGAGTGTGAGTGTGTGTGTGAGTGTGAGTGTGTGTGTGAGTGTGTGTGTGTGTGTGTGTGTGTGTGTGTGTGTGTGTGTGAGTGTGTGTGTTAGAGTGAGTGTGAGTGTGTGTGTGTGTGTGTGTGTGTGTGTGTGTGTGTGTGTGTGTGTGTGTGTGGGGGCATGTTTTTGTGAAATATCAGGACACAAATGTGTATAATGACATGGGTATTACAAAAAGAGGGTGAAATATGAAGACGTTCCCCATGTCCTCACTTTTCAAAATGCTTATAAATCACACAGAATGAGTTTTTTTTCACAGAAAGTGAACTGCACAGTCTCCTGTGAGGGCTAGGTTTAGGGGCAGGGGCAGTGTGTGTGTGTGTGTGTGTGTGTGTGTGTGTGTGTGTGTGTGTGTGTGTGTGTGTGTGTGTGTGTGTGTGTGTGTGTGTGTGTGTGTGATGGGTAGGTTTAGGGGCAGTGTAAGGGGATAGAAAATACGGTTTGTACGGTATAAAAACCATTACGCCTATGGAATGTCCTCACATTTCACAAAAACAAACATGTGTGAGTGTGTGTGTGTGTGTGTGTGTGTGTATCGTCAGATGCGCTGCTACCGTCTCTGTCTGGAGGAGCTCCTCAAATTGTCCCACGGACATTTGAAAGTAAGGAACCGGCCATGATGAAGCTTTAGCTCCTGTAGAAGATGAGCATCTTCCCCTTCAGACTCTCTGTTCTTTAAGACTGGCTGCACCCAAAACCTTCTTCTCTGTCTTTTAAAGAAAATTAAAAGCTCGTCTCCACTGAATGATGAAGTGTCCGTGTTTTCTCAGCTGTCGCCGCGAATGTTTTGGAATGTCTGAGCTCTGAAACGTCGCAAACTCGCGTCGCGGCTGCTGTGAACAGTTTTGACGCGAACTATTCGCACACGAAATATTTGCTTTTCCGTTACGCGTCCGGTGTGAAAGGGCCTTACCACTGATGTTCTCGTTCAGGATGAGGTTGAAGAGCTGTGTGAAGGCGTCGGCGTCTTGGTTCAAGAAGATGTTGGAGATGCAGGCGTCCATTTCCCGGAGCAGCCAGGGCTCCAGCGTGGCCACGTCCTTCTCGCTCTGAGGACAACAGAAGAGCGTTAGCACGGATGACACGCTAACATCACGTGAAAGAAGCGAGAGAAGAGACCATCTGGCTGAAGACACTGTCCCCGCCGTCATCCAGGAGGTCGTTCTCCTGCAGGACACAAGATGGCGTCTTTTCCCTCGGAGGATCGTCCCGGCGGGCGGCACACCACTCAGTGAGGGACGTCTGCTGCCGCTCCTCTGAGGACACACACGGCTCTATTACACAGAACTGAGACTGTTTAAAGGTGCAGTGTGTAAGTTTTAGCAGCATCTACACCTGTCCACCTGTCTCCATTGATAGAGAATGGCACACACAGGACAAATATGTCCTCATGTGAGACAGCAGAGAGTAGCTAGCGCTCTGTAGAGAAGTTTGTCCCTTTAGGGCTACCGTAGAAACATGACGGCACAAAATGGCGGCTTCACTGTACCTGCGGTGTGTGGTGGATAGAAACGGCTCATTCTAAGGTCATAACGGTCTTTATACAGCACTGAAAACATAGTATATTGCATTTCTGTCAATAGATCCTCATTAATATTACACACTGCACCTTTAAGTATAACAGTTCATTTACTCTACCGGTCAAAGCTGCATTAATCTGCTCATAAATCCAGTAAATCAGTGAAAGTGAAAGAGAAGTTACCGTGAATTTCAGTTTATCCTTCATTATTATAACTTCTTTTGTCTCATGTAACCAACGGTAAAAATACGTCACCGTCCCACAGGTGGGACGCCTGGTGCTCTTTTTTTGATCGCCTTTTTTTCATATCATATATTTAAGTAATTATCACAAATTAGGTATCATTTGAAAGCTTACAAACTCAAAATTCATCCTGTGAAAACCGTTTTAGAAATCGGACATTGTGTTGCCATGGAAACGTTACTCTAAATTATTCTAGTGGGCTCCTCCCCCTAGTGGGCGCTGTCATGTTTCATATTACAACAATTATTTTAACTACTTTATAGTCAAAATCTTTTCCAATCTTGACAAAACGCATATTGTCGGAAAGGTCTGAGTCTCAAGGGTCCATATTTGGTGACTGTTTTGTGATGGAAGTAATATTTGGACAGAAATTTACAGGAAAATGCATCAAAACAACAATAAATGGAATTTGAATGACACCCGGTGGCTATTTTTGGTACAGCACCCTAAACAAAATCTCATGGGAACTTCAATTTTTGTGATATCAACTTCAAATTTGGAACACAAATTGGTTAGACATATGGCTTTGATTTTATAGTAATTTTAGAGTCAATTCTTTTTTGTAAAATATATATTTTATATGAAATAAAAAATATTTAGTACAGTATTTTTCATTTACAGTAAATTTAAACTTCCATAACTATTTCATACTTTCATATTTTGAATTGCTTTCACTTCAGTAATAATCTGCAGAATGTCGTCTTTAAAACGAGACCAAAACTTTGGTCTATATTCCAAAGCATTCTTGAATTACAGCCCTTTAAGTTTGGATAGTGCATTTTCATGTGTATTCTCAAAAAGGGGGGTGACAGTTAAAGGGATAAACTTTTTATACTTTCATTTATGGGTCACACTCAGGACCTTCGGGTCAAAAATTACCCGGAGGGCGGGATTAAGACAAAACTTGGCTGTTTATTATTTAGTTTGGGGGGGGCATGGCCCCTCGTGAACATTTTGATTTCTATGATCTACACATGTGCAGATGTTCTGAACGCCCAAAAATGAGACAACAGCTTGAAAATCATGTCAGTGGCAGATATGACTGATAACGTTTTTCCATTTTCATCAGTGAAGACAGTAAACATATGTTTAACTGATATTTATATGCTTTATGAATCATTTTTGAAGGCTAACAGGAAAGCTAGGTAACTAAATTTATTCAATTAATTCACAATATGCACACATTCATTACTAATCGTATGCTCAATACAGGCTGAAAAAAGCTGAACTTTTTTATTTACTGAATGCTGCACATGGAATTATTAATTTACAATATGCACACATTCATTACTATTAATCTTATGCCTAATCTGAAGAAAACGGCTTTGTTAATATTTCTTGTTTGTTAATTATAAATGACATTGGGCTACATAAGCCTATTTCAAATCAAAATGACGAAATTAGACAAAAGTTTATTAATTTTGCTGAATATTTTTGTCATGTGTTTAACATTTCTGACGTACAGAAGCTGCTGTCAGATATTAAATGTTTAGTTTAGCTTCATATCTCGCACTTGACGTCGAGTCGCGCTCCGCCTCAGCAGCTTCTGTGAACATAAAGCCCGCCTACTCTGATTTGATTGGTTTCTCAAATATTTTGACATTGACGAGCGGTGACGGACCAATGAGAGCTTGTTTGAATGGGTGCTCCAGTTTACTTTCACTTTCAATTTCACGATCATGCATATTCTGTGAATAGGAAGCGGTGGTGCTGAACGTATTCACTATATATTATATATATTTACTATATATTCACAGCTGATCTACACTGGAGGAATATTTCACTGTTTTACTGGAGTTATGATCAGATAATGAGCAGAAGAGACATTAAAGCGTGGTATTTCCTGTATTGGGGCATCACCTCTCTGCGCCTCCTTCTTGTATTTGCTCATGTCTTTGTTTGTGTAGCCGGTGGTTCGCAGGATGTCCTCCAGAAAGAGCTGCTTCACCTCATATGGACAACCTTTGACTTCAAAGACAACTCAACGTTAATATTCACCTCTGATATGAAAATCTGATGCATTATGACACTAGCATTGATGTTTGCCAGGGTTGAGCTCCAAACTAATTCATTAACTCGATTCCTGAATTTGAACTGAGGTGGCAATATGAAAAATTTAAGGAAGTATTAAACTAAAGAGCTGATGTATTGATTCCTGTAAATGTTGTCCTTACTGTGAATAACAGGACAGGCCCCGAAGTATCTGATGAACAGATTGACGTCCAGGGCGGCGCTGGACAGGATGAGCTTTAGCGACGGCATCTTCTGAAGCATGTCCTTCATCTTCGTGAGCAGGAAGTCCGTCAGTCCGTCTCGCTCATGCACCTCGTCCTATAGGAGATCAGGATGAGCTCATGAACCCGGCTCCAGAGGAACATTCCTTTAGATCTTCATTTCACACAATTCCAAGTTTATTTCCCACAAGTTTAGATCTCGCAATTACAAGTTTATATCCCGCAATTCCCAGTTTATATCTCGTCATTACTGAGTTTATTTCTTGCAGTTCCGAGTTTATATCCCGCAATTCCGAGTTAATATCTCGTAATTCCGAGTTAATATCTCGTAATTCCGAGTTTATATCTCGTAATTCCGAGTTTATATCCCGCAACTCTGAGTTTATATCTCGTCATTACTGAGTTTATTTCTTGCAATTCCGAGTTTATATCTCACAATTCAAAGTTTATATCTCACAATTCCATGTTTATATCTCGCAATTCCGAGTTTATATCTCGTAATTCCAAGTTTATATCTCACAATTCCAAGTTTATATCTCACAATTCCAAGTTTATATCTCGCAATTCTGAGTTTGTGTCTCACACTTCTGACATTATTCCCCGCAATTCAGAGTTTATTTCCTAGAATTCCCTGTTTATATCTCACAATTCCAAGTTTATATCTCACAATTCCAAGTTTATATCTTGTAATTTCGAGTTTATGTCTCGTAATTCCGAGTTTATGTCTCACATTTCCGAGTTTATGTCTCACAATTCCAAGTTTATATCTTGTAATTTCGAGTTTATGTCTCGTAATTCCGAGTTTATGTCTCACAATTCCAAGTTTATATCTCACAATTCCAAGTTTATATCTCGTAATTCCGAGTTTATGTCTCACATTTCCGAGTTTATGTCTCACATTTCCGAGTTTATGTCTCACAATTCCAAGTTTATATCTCACAATTCCAAGTTTATATCTCGTAATTCCGAGTTTATGTCTCACATTTCCGAGTTTATGTCTCACATTTCCGAGTTTATGTCTCACAATTCCAAGTTTATATCTCGTAATTCCAAGTTTATAGCTCACAATTCCAAGTTTATGTCTCGTAATTACGAGTTTATAGCTCACAATTCCAAGTTTACAACTCACAATTCCAAGTTTATATCTCACAATTCCAAGTTTATGTCTCGTAATTCCGAGTTTATATCTCACAATTCCAAGTTTACAACTCACACTTCTGACATTATTCCCTGCAATTCCGAGTTTATTTCCTAGAATTCCCTGTTTATATCTCACAATTCCAAGTTTATATCTCGCAATTCCAAGTTTATATCTCATATTTCCGAGTTTATATCTCGTAATTCCGAGTTTATATCTCGTAATTCCGAGTTTAAATCTCGTAATTCCGAGTTTATATCTCGTAATTCCAAGTTTATATCTCGTAATTCCAAGTTTATATCTCGCAATTCCGAGTTTATATCTCGTAATTCTGAGTTTATTTCCTAGAATTCCCTGTTTATATGTCAGACTTCTGACTTTTTTGCTCTGAACTCCCCATAACCCTCAGTGTGGAGCAGGAGCTCCCTCTCTAGAGCAGGAATGGGGATGATCCCGTGGGATGGAGGGATGGAGGAGCAGAGGGATGGAGGGATGGAGGGATGGAGGGGCGGAGTCTCACCACGATGACGTGTGTGACCATGGCCATGGCCTCGTCTCCGGACATCAGTGTCCTCAGCAGGACTCCACTCGTGCAGAACGTCAGCAGCGTTTTAGGGGAAACTCTGAGGGGAATTACCCACAATTCATCAGCACGTCTGCAGTTATCTAATGGTCATTATACACAAACAAATAATGATATCTCTCGATTCTCATTTTGATGAACTGATATCGATCCTTACATCCCAGGAATCAATCTTTTATTCTGTGCTGTTTTCACTCCATTATTTCTGACTTTATTTCCCACAATTCCAATCCAGGTTTACATCTCGCAAATCTGATTTAACTTCACTAAACATTATTTGTAGCTCCTGCCATCCATTTAAAAACTCTCAGCTTTAGTTGACTGTAGTAAATTCCGTCAGTAACAGTGTGTGTGTCTGTGTGTGTGTGTGTGTGTGTGTGTGTGTGTGCGCGTCTGTGTGCGAGTGTGTGCATGTGTGTGTGTGTGCGTCTGTGTGTGAGTGTGTGTGTGTGTGTGTGTGTGTGTGTGTGTGTGTGCGCGTCTGTGTGTGCGTCTGTGTGTGAGTGTGTGCATGTGTGTGTGTCTGTGTGCGTCTGTGTGTGCGTCTGTGTGTGTGTGTGTGCGTCTGTGTGTGCGTCTGTGTGTGAGTGTGTGCATGTGTGTGTGTCTGTGTGAGTGTGTGTGTGTGTGCGCGTCTGTGTGCGAGTGTGTGCATGTGTGTGCATGTGTGTGTGTGTGCGTCTGTGTGCGAGTGTGTGCATGTGTGTGTGAGTGTGTGCATGTGCGAGTGTGTGCATGTGTGTGTGAGTGTGTGCATGTGTGTGTGTGTGTGTGCGTCTGTGTGTGAGTGCGTGCATGTGTGCGCGTCTGTGTGCGAGTGTGTGCATGTGTGTGCATGTGTGTGCATGTGTGTGTGTGTGTGTGTGTGCGTCTGTGTGCATGTGTGTGTGAGTGTGTGCATGTGCGAGTGTGTGCATGTGTGTGTGAGTGTGTGCATGTGTGTGTGTGTGCGTCTGTGTGTGAGTGTGTGCATGTGTGTGTGTATGTGTGTCTGTGTGTGTGTGTGTGTGTGTATGTGTGTATGTGTGTGTGTATGTGCGTCTGTGTGTGCGTGTGTGTGTGTGTGTGTGTGTGGTTCCGCAGTACCTGCTCTCCAGCCGGATCTGATACCCGACGGCCTGCCCGATCTTCTCCCCCCGCTCCGCTGCCACTCGCTCCGCCACGGCGATGGTTGCTAACCTCCTGGGCTGAGTGCAGAAGATCCGGCACGGATTCCCGCTCCGGCTGCAGTCGTCCAGCAGGAACTGTGGGATCTGGGACGGACACAAGGGCGGTCAGCGGTTGCTCCACAGAAGGGGCGGGTCAGGGTCAGGGTCGGGTCAGGGTCAGGGGTGTCTCAGAAGGTCAGGGGTGTCTCAGGGTCAGGGTCGGGTCAGGGGTGTCTCAGAAGGTCAGGGGTGTCTCAGGGTCAGGGTCGGGTCAGGGGTGTCTCAGAAGGTCAGGGGTGTCTCAGGGTCAGGGTCGGGTCAGGGGTGTCTCAGGGTCAGGGTCGGGTCAGGGGTGTCTCAGGGTCAGGGTCGGGTCAGGGGTGTCTCAGGGTCAGGGTCGGGTCAGGGGTGTCTCAGGGTCGGGTCAGGGGTGTCTCAGAAGGTCAGGGGTGTCTCAGGGTCAGGGTCGGGTCAGGGGTGTCTCAGAAGGTCAGGGGTGTCTCAGGGTCAGGGTCGGGTCAGGGGTGTCTCAGGGTCGGGGTCAGGGGTGTCTCAGGGTCGGGGTCAGGGGTGTCTCAGGGTCGGGTCAGGGGTGTCTCGGGGTCAGGGGTGTCTCAGGGTCAGGGTCGGGTCAAGGGTGTCTCAGGGTCAGGGGTGTCTCAGGGCCAGGGTCGGGTCAGGGGTGTCTCAGGGTCAGGGGTGTCTCGGGGTCAGGGGTGTCTCGGGGTCAGGGGTGTCTCGGGGTCAGGGGTGTCTCGGGGTCAGGGTCGGGTCAGGGGTGTCTCAGGGTCAGGGGTGTCTCAGGGTCAGGGTCGGGTCAGGGGTGTCTCAGGGTCAGGGGTGTCTCAGGGTCAGGGGTGTCTAAGGGTCAGGGGTGTCTCAGGGTCGGGTCAGGGGTGTCTCGGGGTCAGGGGTGTCTCAGGGTCAGGGGTGTCTCAGGGTCAGGGTCGGGTCAGGGGTGTCTCAGGGTCAGGGTCGGGTCAGGGGTGTCTCAGGGTCAGGGGTGTCTCAGGGTCAGGGGTGTCTCAGGGTCAGGGGTGTCTCAGGGTCAGGGTCGGGTCAGGGGTGTCTCAGGGTCAGGGTCGGGTCAGGGGTGTCTCAGGGTCAGGGTCGGGTCAGGGGTGTCTCAGGGTCAGGGTCGGGTCAGGGGTGTCTCAGGGTCAGGGTCGGGTCAGGGGTGTCTCAGGGTCAGGGGTGTCTCAGGGTCAGGGTCGGGTCAGGGGTGTCTCAGGGTCAGGTTCGGGTCAGGGGTGTCTCAGGGTCAGGGTCAGGGGTGTCTCAGGGTCAGGGTCGGGTCAGGGGTGTCTCAGGGTCAGGGTCAGGGTCGGGTCAGGGGTGTCTCAGGGTCAGGGTCGGGGGTGTCTCAGGGTCAGGGTCGGGGTCAGGGGTGTCTCAGGGTCAGGGTCGGGTCAGTGGTGTCTCAGAAGGTCAGGGTCGGGTTAGGGGTGTCTCAGGGTCAGGGGCGGGTCAGGGGTGTCTCAGGGTCAGGGTCGGGTCAGTGGCGTCTCAGGGTCAGGGGCGTCTCAGGGTCAGGGGTGTCTCAGGGTCAGGGGTGTCTCAGGGTCAGGGTCGGGTCAGTGGCGGGTCAGGGTCAGGGGTGTCTCAGGGTCGGGTCAGGGGTGTCTCAGGGTCGGGTCAGGGGTGTCTCAGGGTCAGGGGTGTCTCAGGGTAAGGGTCGGGGTCAGGGGTGTCTCAGGGTCAGGGTCGGGTCAGGGGTGTCTCAGGGTCAGGGGTGTCTCAGGGTCAGGGTCGGGTCAGGGGTGTCTCAGGGTCAGGGTCGGGTCAGGGGTGTCTCAGGGTCAGGGTCGGGTCAGGGGTGTCTCAGGGTCAGGGTCAGGTCAGTGGCGGGTCAGGGGTGTCAGGGTCGGGTCAGGGGTGTCTCAGGGTCAGGGTCGGGTCAGGGGTGTCTCAGGGTCAGGGTCGGGTCAGTGGCGGGTCAGGGGTGTCTCAGGGTCAGGGGCGGGTCAGGGGTGTCTCAGGGTCAGGGTCAGGTCAGTGGCGGGTCAGGGTCAGGGGTGTCTCAGGGTCGGGTCAGGGGTGTCTCAGGGTCAGGGTCGGGTCAGGGGTGTCTCAGGGTCGGGTCAGGGGTGTCTCAGGGTCAGGGTCGGGTCAGGGGTGTCTCAGGGTCGGGTCAGGGGTGTCTCAGGGTCGGGTCAGGGTCAGGGTCGGGTCAGGGGTGTCTCAGGGTCAGGGTCGGGTCAGGGGTGTCTCAGGGTCGGGTCAGGGGTGTCTCAGGGTCAGGGTCGGGGTCAGGGGTGTCTCAGGGTCAGGGTCGGGTCAGGGGTGTCTCAGGGTCAGGGTCGGGTCAGGGGTGTCTCAGGGTCAGGTCAGGGGTGTCTCAGGGTCAGGGTCGGGTCAGGGGCGTCTCAGGGTCAGGGGTGTCTCAGGGTCGGGTCAGGGGTGTCTCAGGGTCAGGGTCGGGGGTGTCTCAGGGTCAGTGGCGGGTCAGGGGTGTCTCAGGGTCAGGGGCGGGTCAGGGGTGTCTCAGGGTCAGGGTCAGGTCAGTGGCGGGTCAGGGGTGTCTCAGGGTCGGGTCAGGGGTGTCTCAGGGTCAGGGTCGGGTCAGGGGTGTCTCAGGGTCGGGTCAGGGGTGTCTCAGGGTCAGGTCAGGGGTGTCTCAGGGTCAGGGTCGGGTCAGGGGTGTCTCAGGGTCGGGTCAGGGGTGTCTCAGGGTCAGGGTCGGGGTCAGGGGTGTCTCAGGGTCAGGGTCGGGTCAGGGGTGTCTCAGGGTCAGGGTCGGGTCAGGGGTGTCTCAGGGTCAGGGTCGGGTCAGGGGTGTCTCAGGGTCAGGGTCGGGTCAGGGGCGTCTCAGGGTCAGGGTCGGGTCAGGGGTGTCTCAGGGTCAGGGTCAGGGGTGTCTCAGGGTCAGGGTCGGGTCAGGGGTGTCTCAGGGTCAGGGTCGGGTCAGGGGCGTCTCAGGGGTGTCTCAGGGGCGGGTCAGGGTCAGGGGCGGGTCAGGGTCGGGTCAGGGGTGTCTCAGGGTCAGGGTCGGGTCAGTGGCGTCTCAGGGTCAGGGGCGGGTCAGGGGTGTCTCAGGGTCAGGGGCGGGTCAGGGTCAGGTCAGGGGCGGGTCAAGGTCAGGGTCAGGGTCGGGTCAGGGTAAGGGTCGGGTCAGGGTCAGGTCAGGGTTGGGTCAGGGTAAGGGGCGGGTCAGGGTCAGGTCAGGGTCAGGGGCGGGTCAGGGTCAGGGGCGGGTCAGGGGCGGGTCAGGGTCAGGGGCGGGTCAGGGTCAGGGTCGGGTCAGGGGTGTCTCAGGGTCAGGGTCGGGTCAGGGGTGTCTCAGGGTCAGGGTCGGGTCAGGGGTGTCTCAGGGTCAGGGTCGGGTCAGGGGTGTCTCAGGGTCAGGGTCGGGTCAGGGGCGTCTCAGGGTCAGGGTCGGGTCAGGGGTGTCTCAGGGTCAGGGTCGGGGTCAGGGGTGTCTCAGGGTCAGGGTCGGGTCAGGGGTGTCTCAGGGTCAGGGTCAGGGGTGTCTCAGGGTCAGGTCAGGGGTGTCTCAGGGTCAGGGTCGGGTCAGGGGCGTCTCAGGGGTGTCTCAGGGGCGGGTCAGGGTCAGGGGCGGGTCAGGGTCAGGGTCGGGTCAGGGGTGTCTCAGGGTCAGGGTCGGGTCAGTGGCGTCTCAGGGGTGTCTCAGGGTCAGGGGCGGGTCAGGGGCGGGTCAGGGGTGTCTCTGGGGCGGGTCAGGGTCGGGTCAGGGTCGGGTCAGGGGCGGGTCAAGGTCAGGGTCGGGTCAGGGTAAGGGTCGGGTCAGGGGCGGGTCAGGGTCAGGGGCGGGTCAGGGTCGGGTCAGGGTAAGGGGCGGGTCAGGGGCGGGTCAGGGGCGGGTCAGGGTCAGGTCAGGGTAAGGGGCGGGTCAGGGTCAGGGGCGGGTCAGGGTCAGGTCAGGGTCGGGTCAGGGTAAGGGGCGGGTCAGGGGCGTCTCAGGGTCAGGGGCAGGTCAGGGTCAGGGTAAGGGGCTGGTCAGGGTCAGGGGCGTCTCAGGGGCGGGTCAGGGGCGGGGCGGGGTCAGGGGCGGGTCAGGTCAGGGTCGGGTCAGGTCAGGGGCAGGTCAGGGTCAGGGGTGGGTCAGGGGCGTCTCAGGGGCGGGTCGGGGTCAGGGGCAGGTCAGGGGCAGGTCAGGGTCAGGGGCGTCTCAGGGGCGGGTCAGGGGCGTCTCAGGGGCGGGTCGGGGTCAGGGGCAGGTCAGGGTCAGGGTAAGGGTCGGGTCAGGGTAAGGGGCGGGTCAGGGTCAGGGGCGTCTCAGGGGCGGGTCGGGGTCAGGGGCGGGTCAGGGGCGGGTCAGGTCAGGTCAGGGGCAGGTCAGGGTCAGGGGCAGGTCAGGTCAGGGGCAGGTCAGGTCAGGGGCAGGTCAGGGTCAGGGGCGTCTCAGGGGCGGGTCAGGGGCGTCTCAGGGGCGGGTCGGGGTCAGGGGCAGGTCAGGGTCAGGGTAAGGGTCGGGTCAGGGTAAGGGGCGGGTCAGGGTCAGGGGCGTCTCAGGGGCGGGTCGGGGTCAGGGGCGGGTCAGGGGCGGGTCAGGTCAGGTCAGGGGCAGGTCAGGGGCGGGTCAGGTCAGGTCAGGGGCAGGTCAGGGGCGGGTCAGGTCAGGGGCAGGTCAGGGTCAGGGGCGTCTCAGGGGCGGGTCGGGGTCAGGGGCAGGTCAGGGTAAGGGTCGGGTCAGGGTAAGGGGCGGGTCAGGGTCAGGGGCGTCTCAGGGGCGGGTCAGGTCAGGGGCAGGTCAGGGGCAGGTCAGGGTCAGGACGCTCTCACCTGTGTGGTCTTCCCCGAGCCGGTCTCTCCCAGAACCAGCACCACCTGGTTCTCCCTGATGGTCTGGACCAGCTCCTCCTGCCGCTCAAACACGGGGAGAGTCCTCCGGAACACATCCAGCTCAGACGGGCCCCGCTCCTGAGGGACCTGAGGGATCCCGTGATTCAGGCGGCCGCTGGTCCTGCTCTTACTGTCTGAGGACACAAGGTCATGACCCCTGCTCATCAAACACTGCAGCCTTCCTCTACACTTCATCTACACCAACTCCATCACATCTCAGTCATTAAAATCATCAAACTTATACATTTGAACAAAAACAAGATTTTAATGGTCCAATGAAATTAGTTTTTATTTTTCCCAAATTTCATGTTTTCCTTTAAAAAAAAATTCTGGATTCTGTTTTAATGGTTTACTTAACTTTTAATATTAATCAAAAATCATGTCTAACCAACTGAATTTATATTATTCAGTTTATTTTTTTATCATATTCATATTATTTCCATTTGAATGTTTTCATTAAATCTTAGTCATCAAAAAAATCATGTCTAATTAATTGAAATTGTGAAACTGTACAATTTAACAACAATTTAAATAAAATTTTTACGATCCGTTCCAATTTGTTTATTATTTCCCAAATCCCATGTTTTCCATTTAAGTTTTTTCTGGATTCTGTTTTAATGGTTTAATTAACTTTTAATGTTAATCATAAATCATGTCTAATTCATTAAAATCATCAACTTATACAAGTTAACTCAAATTTATTTAAAGTTTAACAAAAACAAAAATGTTATGTTCCAATGAAATTATTTTTTTTCCTTCCCAAATTCTATTTTTATTTTTTCCAAATTCCATGTTTTCTTTTTTTATAGTTTAATTAGCGTTTAATTTTAATCAAAAATCATGTCTAACCACTAAATTTATATTCTTCTGTAAATTTCTTTCCCTAAAGTCATATTTTTTTCCCCATTTTAATGTTTACATTAAACATAAAAAAAAAAACTAAATAACGACTTATATAGTGATTACGATTTCAAAACAAGGCATCATGAAGCTTTGAAGCGTTATGAATCACTGAGTCGATTCAGCAGTTTGAAGCATTATGAATCAGTGAGTCGATTCAGCGGTTTGGAGTGTTATGAATCACTGAGTCGATTCAGCAGTTTGAAGCATTATGAATCAGTGAGTCGATTCAGCAGTTTGGAGCGTTATGAATCAGAGAGTCGATTCAGCGGTTCGGAGTGTTATGAATCAGTGAGTCGATTCAGCGGTTCGGAGTGTTATGAATCAGTGAGTCCATTCAGAGGTTTGGAGCGTTATGAATCAGTGAGTCGATTCAGCGGTTTGAAGCATTATGAATCAGTGAGTCGATTCAGCAGTTTGAAGCATTATGAATCAGTGAGTCGATTCAGCAGTTTGGAGCGTTATGAATCAGAGAGTCGATTCAGCAGTTTGGAGTGTTATGAATCAGTGAGTCCATTCAGAGGTTTGGAGCGTTATGAATCAGTGAGTCGATTCAGCAGTTTGAAGCATTATGAATCAGTGAGTCGATTCAGCAGTTTGGAGTGTTATGAA
>NC_137100.1:1159261-1226761 GCF_949357685.1 Gobio gobio | reverse complement strand
TGTGTTGTTTTTCTCTGTTATGTATGCTTGTAAAGCGCTTTGAGAAAGCTACTTTTATAATATATAAAATAAATGTATTATTATTATTATAAAAGTGAATCCATCCGTCATAAAAGTGAATGGTTTACAATCACATTGACATGCACACACAGGAACCGATAAGCGGAATGGGAATGTGTGTTTCTTATCGAATCACTGGTTCTGGGTAGGGTTGGGAACCGAGAACCGGTTCTTATGCAGAAAAATACCAGAACCGCGCGAAATTCCTAAGTTTCGGTTCCGAAAACGGTTCTGGTGCAATGTGTGTGCGAAACGCTGGTAGCGTATCCGAGTGACAGCCAGTGTTGCCAAGTCCGTGGTTTTCCCGCTTTCTCGTTTTCCACTGTTGCCGCGGGCTGTGTTTCATGTCCGCGGGTTGAAGCGATTGTGCAATTGTGCGGGTTTTGTTGTGAAAACCTGGCAACCCTGGCTCACCTCATCATGAATATTAATTACGTTGCCTGCCGCTTCCAGGAGTGCAACGCAGTTCAGCCTGAAAGCCCTCGCGCTACACATTTACGGTTTTGCGTCAGATATTTTCTCCTTAACCACCAGCATGGCGAAGAGAAAGTCACAATGGATTCATTTCCAAAGAATGAATGATAATGAAGCAAAATGTAACACGTGAAAAGTTAATAACATGCAAAGGAGGCTGCACTAGCAATTTGACAAAACATTTGCTACAGCAGAGAGTGCCTCAGGGCTTATACCAGATTTATAGTGTAAGGCCTATATATATATATTTGTCAACCGTTGAGTCACCATGGTTTAGGTAAGCGGTTTAGTGGTTTAGGCACAATTACCTTTGTAATGCTGAATTGCAATTTATTATTTACAAGTTCACTGAATAACTGAATTACTATTAAATTAATATACAACTAATTAATAAATATAACTGAATAAAACCAAGTTATAAATTATATTTATTAGAGACAGAGAGATAAAATGTAATAAGACAATTTCAGAGGTGTTCATTTGAAAAACAATGTGTTGCAAGAATGGCTTAATTAATACTGTAATATATGTACAGTTCAGGACTTTTTTGACATTGCCAACCTGTAAATAAATTTTAGAGCAAGTAATAAACACAAAATGGATTGTTTGAGTTGCGTATTGTGCCTTTTTCCTTTCCCACTATTTGTTTAATAATTTTAATGGAGCCGGAATTGGAACCGGAATCGTTAGGCGGAACCGGAACCGGAACCGGAACCGGAAAATTTCTCACGATTCCCAACCCTAGTTCTGGGAAACATGGAACCGGTTGTCGATGTCCCTAAGGGCCCTAAAAACATCACAGCGACCGCAGGTGTTCCTCAGGGCTCTGTCCTGGGCCCTCTTCTGCTTGCTTCCTCTCAGTTACAAGGCATCTCCACACACAGCTTTCGTTATTCTGCCCCCCCGTTATGGAGCTCTATGAGAGTTAAAGCTGGTCTAAAGCAGATGATGCTCAAACCTGTGTCGTCGCTGTACTGGAAGCGCTCCAGAGCGATGTTGACGGAGATCTTGACCTCTTCATCGATCCTGATGTCCTTCAGTCCTCTGGCCTTCAGAGAGGACGTGGCTTTAGCGCTCATGCTGGATTTACGGGACATTTCTTCTCCCTAAGCAGGAACAGAGAGAGTCAGAGTCATGGCTTCATCACTTCATCGCTTCATATCATCGCTTCATCACTTCATATCATCGCTGCTGGGTCGTCTAGATTCTTATATAATATCATATGATTCAAATATCAAAATATTTAGTTTCTGTTAAGTTTTATTACGGCACTTTCTACTTAATAAAATAAATTAGCAAACACTTTTATCCAAAGCAACTTTCAATTGATTTACTCATTTATATATTTACTTGAACAGTATGTTATAAATTATTTATTATTTTGTATTTATGTAATATTTATGGCAAATTGACACCTTGCCATATATATGTATGTCTAATTACCCATTTATTTATTTAACTTAATAAATATTAAATTATTTATTTTTATATTTATTATGTATCTTTACACACACACACACACACACACACACACACACACACACACACACACACACACACACACACACACACACACACACACACACACACACACACACACACACACACACACACACACACACACACACACACACACACACACACACACACACACACACACACACACACACACACACACACACACACACACACACACACACACACACACACACACACCTTATTTTGATTAGTTATTCATTTTAAGTTATTTAAATATTATTTTATTAGTTACTTATTTTGATATATATAAATGTATATTTTATATTTATATATAATTGACACCTTGCCATATATTTGTTTAATTACCCATTTATTTTAATATTATTTTATAAGTTTTAAATAAATAAATATATATATATATATATATATATATATATATATATATATATATATATATATATATATATATAATTACTAATTTATTTTTATATAAATAAATGTATACATTTATATTTATATATATTTTATACTTTGTATTTTTTATATATATATATATTACTCATTTATTTATTTTAATCTTAATTTTTGTTAATTATTATATTTTTACACTTTTTCCTCTGCCATATATTTGTTTAATTACCCATTTATTTATTTACTTTAATATTATTTTATAAGTTATTTATATATATATATATATATATATATATATATATATATATATATATATATATATATATATATATGTGTGTGTGTGTGTGTGTGTGTGTGTGTTTAATTACTCATTTATTTATTTGAACCTTATTTTAATTATTCATATTTATTCATTTTAGTCATTTAAAATTATTAATAACTTTATATTTAATTACTCATTTATGTAAATCTTATTTAATTACTCATTTATTTTTATTTAAATAAATTTTAATTTTTATATTACATATAGTTATATATAGATAAATTACTTATTTATTTAAATCCTAATTTTTGTTAATTATTTGTATATTTTTACACTTTTTCCTCTAAACTTTTGCCTTAGTTTAAAAGTGATGCTATGCTAATGCTATATTAATAAATGTAAATGTCCCTGCAATGATTTAATATAACCTAATCATATAAAAGTACTGTATTTCGTTTAGTTAGATTTATTGTGAATAATTGATTTAATTCTTACACAAGAAAAAAGAAGATATAAATATAATCCCACACAAACTGTAAAGATAAAAACAAACTCACTGTAAACTCGGTGTGCGTTAGCAGCTACAGCTAAACTAGCGTATTTACCACTAAAACACTACCGCAACACACTGACACTTGCTAAAGATGGACCAGAGAGATAGAAAACACAGACTTTTGACTGAAATACTCGTTAATATCGTGTGTATATGAATCCTGTCCATTCATTGAGCGTCGCGAGCATCGCTAGCGTCGCTTCACCGCTCGTTCACAGCTTAATGCTAATAAAGTGGAGACATCTCACGCGTTTCTCTGAGGAGAATACAGCGCGAAAACACACATACATACAAACACACACACACACACACACACACCTGGAGGTGTCCGAGGGGTTTAATCCCGCTGTCAGTCACGGCTATGTGTGTGTTTCTGTCTGAGGAGAAGCGAAACTGACGCTGCGCATGCGCAACAGAGATACAGATCATCCCTCTGACGTCACCGCGGCGACATCTTGTGGTGTTCATTTTTATGTTATTATATTAACTTTCAAAGAGAAAACACACGTTTAACATCAGACAGAATTGAATTACACATATAACAGATCTTTCCATTCATGTTGTCTTGTATGTAAAGTATTAATTAGAGATGTATGAAACTTCCTAAGAGCAATTATTAGCTAATTATGTGGGAAGTTTCATAAACATCTCTAATTAATACTTTGTATACAAGAAAATATGTATGGAAAGATCTGTTATCAGACCTTCTGACTCGCGTCACTGTATCTTTACTAAATAGTTTCGTTAAATTGACTAAAAAAACTACAAAAAGTCCCATAGACTTACCATAGGATACAAGCTTAACGACTACACATGCTAAAACATGCCAGAAATGTGCTAATTCATGCTAGCAACATGCCAATAATGCTAGGAAACATGATAATTCATGTTAATGATAGAAAATCATGCTAGCAATGTGCCAATTCATGCTAGAAACATGTTAATTCATGCTAACAAACATACTAACTCATGTTATCAAACATGTTAACTCACGTTAGCGAAATATTATTCATACATGCCAATAATGTTAACAACATGCTAATTCATGTTAACAATGTTAAATCATGTATGTTAATTCATGCTAGCAAACATGTTAATTAATGGTAACAACATGCCAATAATGCTAGCAAACATGGTAATTCATGCTAATAATGTATGCTAGCAAACGTGCTAATTAATGCTAGAAACATGCTAATTAATGCTAACAAAAATGCTAACTCATGTTAGCAAACATGTTAACTCACGTTGGCGAAATGAACTAATTATTGCAAACATCTTCCCAATGTTGTTTACAACATGCTAATTCATGTTAACAATGTTAAATTATGCAGTTATTTCATGCTAGTCATGCCAACAACATGCTAATTCATGTTAACAATGGTAAATAATGGTAGCAACATGTAATTTCATGCTAGCAAAATGTTAATTAATGCTAACAACATGCCAATAATGCTAGTAACATGTTAGTTCATTTTAACAAACATGTTAACTAATGCTAGGAAACATGATAATTCATGTTAACAATGTTAAATCATGTTAGCAAATGTGCTAATTGATGCTAGAAACATGTTAATTAATGCTAACAAACATGCTAACTCATGTTAGCAAACATGTTAACTCACGTTAGCGAAATGTTAATCATGCTAGCAACATGCCAATAATGTTACCAAAACATGTTAATTCATGTTAACAATGGTAAATCATGGTAGCAATGTGTTAATGCATGTTATCAACATGTCAATCATGATTGCAAACATGTTATTTCATGCTAGCAAACATGTTAACTAATGCTAGCAAACATGATAATTCATGTTAACAATGTTAAATCATGTTAGCAACATACTAATTCATGATAGCAACATGCCAATCATGCTAGTAACGTGTTAACTCACGCTAATAACATGCTAATCATGTCAGCAAAAATGTTAATTCATGCTAGCAAAATGCCAACAGATCATCCCTCTGACGTCACCGCGGCGACATGTTGTGTTTTGCGATAAGCTGTTTTTATTTTTATTTTATTAACTTTCAAAGAGAAAACTGACATTTAACATCAGACAGAAGTGAATTATACACATAACAGATCTTTCCATATTGTCTTGTATGTAAAGTATTAATTAGAGTTGTATGAAACTTCCCAAGAGAAATTATTAGCTATGTGGGCTCAGACCTTCTGACTCGCGTCACTGTATCTTTACTAAATAGTTTCGTTAAATTGACGAATAAAACTACAAAAAGTCCCATAGACTTACCATAGGATACAAGTTTAACAACTACACATGCTAAAACATGCCAGAAATGCTAGCAAACATGGTAATTAATGCTAATAATAGAAAATCATGCTAGCAATGTGCTAATTCATGCTAGAAAAATGTTAATTCATGCTAACAAACATGCTAACTCATGTTAGCAAACATGTCAACTCACGTTAGCGAAATGTTAATCATAACAACATGTCAATAATGTTAACAACATGCTAATTCATGTTAACAATGTTAAATCATGCATGTTAATTCATGCTAGCAAAAATGCTAACTCATGCTAGCAAACATGTCAACTCACGTTAGCGAAAGGTTAATCATAACAACATGTCAATAATGTTAACAACATGCTAATTCATGCTAATAATGTATGCTAGCAAACGTGCCAATTAATGCTAGAAACATGCTAATTAAAGATAACAAACATGCTAACTCATGCTAGCAAACGTGTTAACTCACGTTAGCAAAATGTGCTAATTCATGCTAACAACATGCCAATAATGTTAGCAAACATGGTAATTCATGAGCATAATGTATGCTAGCAAATGTGCTAATTAATGATAGAAACATGTTAATTAATGCTAACAAAAATGCTAACTCATGTTAGCAAACATGTTAACTCACGTTGGTGAAATGAGCTAATTATTGTAAACAACATGCCAATTTTGTTAACAACATGCTTATTCAGTTTAACAATGTTAAAACATGCATGTTATTTCATGCTAGCAAAATGCCAGTAATGCCAACAACATGCTAATTCAGTTTAACAATGTTAAAACATGCATGTTATTTCATGCTAGCAAAATGCCAGTAATGCCAACAACATGCTAATTCATGTTAACAATGGTAAATCATGGTAGCAACATTATTTCATGCTAGCAAAACATGTTAATTAATGCTAACAACTTGCCAATAATGCTAGTAACATGTTAGATCATTTTAACAAATATGTTAACTAATGCTAGCAAACATGATAATTCATGTTAACAATGTTAAATTATGTTAGCAACGTGCTAATTAATGCTAGAAACATGCTAATTAATGCTAACAAAAATGCTAACTCATGTTAGCAAACATGTTAACTCACGTTGGTGAAATGAGCTAATTATTGCAAACAACATGCCAATATTGTTAACAACATGCTAATTCATGTTAACAATGGTAAATCATGGTAGCAACATATTATTTCATGCTAGCAACATGTTCATTAATGCTAACAACATGCCAATAATGCTAGTAACATGTTAGTTCATTTTAACAAACATGTTAACTAATGCTAGCAAACATGATAATTCATGTTAACAATGTTAAATCATTTTAGCAACGTGCTAATTAATGCTAGAAACATGTTAATTCATGCTAACAAACATGCTAACTCATGTTAGCAAACATGTTAACTCACGTTAGCGAAATGTTAATCATGCTAGTAACATGCCAATAATGTTAACAACATGCTAATTCATGTTAACAATGGTAAATCATGGTAGCAATGTGTTAATGCATGTTATCAACATGTCAATCTTGATTGCAAACATGTTATTTCATGCTAGCAACATGTTAACTAATGCTAGCAAACATGATAATTCATCTTAACAATGACGTCACCGCGGCGACATGTTGTGTTTTGCGATCAGCTGTGTTTATTTTTATTTTATTTTATTAACTTTCCAAGAGAAAACACACATTTAACATCAGACAGAAGTGAATTATACATATAACAGATCTTTCCATTTCTACATGTGTTAAAACATTATTTTATCTTGATCTCTTTCTCGATTTCAACATTGTATGTAAAGTATTAATTAGAGATGTTTTTACATTCCTTATTTCTTAATTACATTCAATGTCATGAGTGACTTTACAATGCATGGCAAGATCTTTTATAAAACATGATAAAAAAATAACAACAAATATAATGTCCAGTTATTAAAGGGTTAGTTCACCCAAATCTGTAAATTGTGTGATTAATGACTGAGCCTCATGTGGTTGGACACCCGTCAGACCTCCGTTCATCTTCAGACACAAATGAAGATATTTTAGTGTAAATCTGATGCTCTGAAAGGCCTCCATTGGCTCAACTTTACACTCTCAAGACCCTTAAAAGACACTAAAGACTAAAGTTACAAAGTCCATCTCACTACAGCGGCTCTACAATAACTTTATGAAGACGAGAATAGTTTCTGTGCGCAAAAAAACCCTTAAATAACGACTTATATAGTGATGACGATTTCAAAACACGGCATCATGAAGCTTTGAAGCGTTATGAATCAGTGAGTCGATTCAGCGGTTCAGAGCGTTATGAATCAGTGAGTCGATTCAGCTGTTTGGAGCGTTATGAATCAGTGAGTCGATTCAGCGGTTTGGAGCGTTATGAATCAGTGAGTCGAATCAGCGGTTTGGAGCGTTATGAATCAGTGAGTCGAATCAGCGGTTTGGAGTGTTATGAATCAGTGAGTCGATTCAGCGGTTTGGAGCGTTATGAATCAGTGAGTCGAATCAGCGGTTTGGAGCGTTATGAATCAGTGAGTCGATTCAGCGGTTTGAAGCGTTATGAATCAGTGAGTCGATTCAGCGGTTTGGAGCGTTATGAATCAGTGAGTCGAATCAGCGGTTTGGAGCGTTATGAATCAGTGAGTCGATTCAGCGGTTTGGAGCGTTATGAATCAGTGAGTCGATTCAGCGGTTTGGAGCGTTATGAATCAGTGAGTCGATTCAGCGGTTTGAAGCGTTATGAATCAGTGAGTCGATTCAGCGGTTTGGAGCGTTATGAATCAGTGAGTCGAATCAGCGGTTTGGAGCGTTATGAATCAGTGAGTCGATTCAGCGGTTTGGAGCGTTATGAATCAGTGAGTCGAATCAGCGGTTTGGAGCGTTATGAATCAGTGAGTCGATTCAGCGGTTTGGAGCGTTATGAATCAGTGAGTCGATTCAGCGGTTTGGAGCGTTATGAATCAGTGAGTCGATTCAGCGGTTTGGAGCGTTATGAATCAGTCAGTCGAATCAGCGGTTTGGAGCGTTATGAATCAGTGAGTCGAATCAGCGGTTTGGAGCGTTATGAATCAGTGAGTCGAATCAGCGGTTTGGAGCGTTATGAATCAGTGAGTCGGTTTGAATTGCCAAATTTCAGCAGTTTGGCGGTTTGACACGCGATCCGAATCATGATTCGACTCACTGATTCATAACGCTTCGAAGCTTCATGATGCCGTGTTTTGAAATCGTCATCACTATGTAAGTCGTTATTTAGGGTTTTTTTGCGCACAGAAACTATTCTCGTCTTCATAAAGTTATTGTAGAGCCGCTGTAGTGAGATGGACTTTGTAACTTTAGTCTTTAGTGTCTTTTAAGGGTCTTGAGAGTGTAAAGTTGAGCCAATGGAGGCCTTTCAGAGCATCAGATTTACACTAAAATATCTTCATTTGTGTCTGAAGATGAACGGAGGTCTGACGGGTGTCCAACCACATGAGGCTCAGTCATTAATCACACAATTTACATTTTTGGGTGAACTAACCCTTTAATGAACTGTGTGTTTGATGAAGGATAGTCTTTCTGAGGGTGTGGTCAGTGGCTGTGAAGGTCAGTCCTCCACTCGTCTGGTCCTCGGAGGCTGTAGGGAAGCCGCTTCTGCCGCCTCCATTTCGCCCTTCGGTTCTTAAACCACACCTGGAACAATCACACACACCTACAGTTTTGATAGAAGGTTCTAAGTGCGTTTTGCCAATGCTCCAATTACGTTATGAAAACGTTATGTGAGCGTTAAGAGAACATTCCTTTGTATCATTCTTCAAACGATACTTTAGAATGTTACATTGTGGCAGTTACGTTTATTAATGTTTGAACATTTCAGAAAAGCATTCCATTAATCCCACAATTTCGAGTTTATTTCCCAATTCCGAGTTTATTTCCCAATTACGAGTTTATTTCCCAATTACGAGTTTATATCTCGCAATTGCAAGTTTATATCTCACAATTCCGAGTTTACATCTCGCAATTCCGAGTTTATGTCTCACAATTCCGAGTTCATTTCCCAATTTCGAGTTTATATCTCGCAATTTCAAGTTTATTTCCCAATTCCGAGTTTATATCTCGCAAATCCGAGTTTATGTCTCACAATTCCGAGTTTATTTCCCAATTCCAAGTTTATATCTCGCAATTCCGAGTTTATGTCTCACAATTCCGAGTTTATTTCCCAATTCCAAGTTTATATCTCGCATTTGCAAGTTTATTTCCTAATTCCGAGTTTACATTTCGCAATTCCAAGTTTATATCTCACAATTACGAGTTTATTTCCCAATTCCGAGTTTATATCTCACAATTCCGAGTTTATTTCCCAATTCCTAGTTTACATCTCGCAATTTCAAGTTTATTTCCCAATTCCGAGTTTACATCTCGCAATTTCAAGTTTATTTCCCAATTCCGAGTTTATATCTCGCAATTCCGAGTTTACGTCTCGCAATTCCAAGTTTATTTCCCAATTCGAAGTTTATATATCGATTTGCAAGTTTATTTCCCAATTCTGAGTTTACATCTCGCAATTCCAAGTTTATATCTCACAATTCCGAGTTTATATCTCCCAATTCCGAGTTTGTATCCCGCAATTTCAAGTTTACATCTCGCAATTCCAAGTTTGTTTCCCAATTCCCAGTTTACATCTCGCAATTCCGAGTTTATATCACACAATTACGAGTTTATTTCCCAATTCCGAGTTTATATCTCACAATTCCGAGTTTATTTCCCAATTCCGAGTTTATATCTCACAATTACGAGTTTACATCTCGCAATTCCAAGTTTGTTTCTCCAATTCCCGGTTTACATCTCGCAATTCCGAGTTTATTTCTCACAATTACGAGTTTATTTCCCAATTACGAGTTTACATCTCGCAATTTCAAGTTTATTTCCCAATTCCGAGTTTATATCTCGCAATTTCAAGTTTATTTCCCAATTCCGAGTTTATATCTCACAATTCCGAGTTCATTTCCCAATTCCGATTTTACATCTCGCAATTTCAAGTTTATTTCCCAATTGCGAGTTTACATCTCGCAATTTCAAGTTTATTTCCCAATTCCGAGTTTATATCTCACAATTCCGAGTTTATTTCCCAATTCCGAGTTTACATCTCGCAATTCCAAGTTTATATCTCACAATTCCGAGTTTACATCTCGCAATTCCGAGTTTATGTCTCACAATTCCGAGTTTATTTCCCAATTTCGAGTTTATTTCTCGCAATTTCAAGTTTATATCTGCCGTCTTCATTTCGCCCTTCGGTTCTTAAACCACACCTGGAACAATCACACACACCTACAGTTTTGATAGAAGGTTCTAAGTGCGTTTTGCCAATGTTCCCAATACGTTATGAAAACGTTATGTGAGCGTTAAGAGAACATTCCTTTGTATCATTCTTCAAACGATACTTTAAAATGTTACATTGTGGCAGTTACGTTTATTAATGTTTGAACATTTCAGAAAAGCATTCCATTAATCCCACAATTTCGAGTTTATATTCCACAATTTTGAGTTTATTTCCCAATTCCGAGTTTATATCTCACAATTCCAAGTTTGTTTCCCAATTCCCAGTTTACATCTCGCAATTCCGAGTTTATATCTCACAATTACGAGTTTATTTCCCAATTCCGAGTTTACATCTCGCAATTTCAAGTTTATTTCCCAATTCCGAGTTTATATCTCACAATTCCGAGTTCATTTCCCAATTCCGATTTTACATCTCCCAATTCCGAGTTTATATCTCACAATTACGAGTTTACATCTCGCAATTACGAGTTTACATCTCGCAATTCCAAGTTTGTTTCTCCAATTCCCGGTTTACATCTCGCAATTCCGAGTTTATATCTCACAATTACGAGTTTATTTCCCAATTACGAGTTTACATCTCGCAATTCCAAGTTTGTTTCTCCAATTCCCGGTTTACATCTCGCAATTCCGAGTTTATATCTCACAATTACGAGTTTATTTCCCAATTACGAGTTTATATCTCGCAATTTCAAGTTTATTTCCCAATTCCGAGTTTATATCTCGCAATTTCAAGTTTATTTCCCAATTCCGAGTTTATATCTCACAATTCCGAGTTCATTTCCCAATTCCGATTTTACATCTCGCAATTTCAAGTTTATTTCACAATTGCGAGTTTACATCTCGCAATTTCAAGTTTATTTCCCAATTCCGAGTTTATATCTCACAATTCCGAGTTTATTTCCCAATTCCAAATTTACATCTCGCAATTCCAAGTTTATATCTCCCAATTCCGAGTTTACATCTCGCAATTCCGAGTTTATGTCTCACATTTCCGTGTTTATTTCCCAATTTCGAGTTTATATCTCGCAATTTCAAGTTTATATCTGCCGTCTTCATTTCGCCCTTCGGTTCTTAAACCACACCTGGAACAATCACACACACCTACAGTTTTGATAGAAGGTTCTAAGTGCGTTTTGCCAATGTTCCCAATACGTTATGAAAACGTTATGTGAGCGTTAAGAGAACATTCCTTTGTATCATTCTTCAAACGATACTTTAAAATGTTACATTGTGGCAGTTACGTTTATTAATGTTTGAACATTTCAGAAAAGCATTCCATTAATCCCACAATTTCGAGTTTATATTCCACAATTTTGAGTTTATTTCCCAATTCCGAGTTTATATCTCACAATTACGAGTTTACATCTCGCAATTCCAAGTTTGTTTCCCAATTCCCAGTTTACATCTCGCAATTCCGAGTTTATATCTCACAATTACGAGATTATTTCCCAATTCCGAGTTTATATCTCACAATTCCGAGTTTATTTCCCAATTCCGAGTTTACATCTCCCAATTCCGAGTTTATATCTCACAATTACGAGTTTACATCTCGCAATTCCAAGTTTGTTTCCCAATTCCCAGTTTACATCTCGCAATTCCGAGTTTATATCTCACAATTACGAGTTTATTTCCCAATTCCGAGTTTACATCTCGCAATTTCAAGTTTATTTCCCAATTCCGAGTTTATATCTCACAATTCCGAGTTCATTTCCCAATTCCGATTTTACATCTCACAATTTCAAGTTTATTTCCCAATTGCGAGTTTACATCTCACAATTTCAAGTTTATTTCCCAATTCCGAGTTTATATCTCACAATTCCGAGTTTATTTCCCAATTCCGAGTTTACATCTCGCAATTCCAAGTTTAAATCTCACAATTCCGAGTTTACATCTCGCAATTCCGAGTTTATGTCTCACAATTCCGAGTTTATTTCCCAATTTCGAGTTTATATCTCGCAATTTCAAGTTTATATCTGCCGTCTTCATTTCGCCCTTCGGTTCTTAAACCACACCTGGAACAATCACACACACCTACAGTTTTGATAGAAGGTTCTAAGTGCGTTTTGCCAATGTTCCCAATACGTTATGAAAACGTTATGTGAGCGTTAAGAGAACATTCCTTTGTATCATTCTTCAAACGATACTTTAGAATGTTACATTGTGGCAGTTACGTTTATTAATGTTTGAACATTTCAGAAAAGCGTTCCATTAATCCCACAATTTCGAGTTTATATCTCACAATTCCGAGTTTATTTCCCAATTCCGAGTTTACATCTCGCAATTCCAAGTTTATATCTCACAATTCCGAGTTTACATCTCGCAATTCCGAGTTTATGTCTCACAATTCCGAGTTTATTTCCCAATTTCGAGTTTATTTCTCGCAATTTCAAGTTTATATCTGCCGTCTTCATTTCGCCCTTCGGTTCTTAAACCACACCTGGAACAATCACACACACCTACAGTTTTGATAGAAGGTTCTAAGTGCGTTTTGCCAATGTTCCCAATACGTTATGAAAACGTTATGTGAGCGTTAAGAGAACATTCCTTTGTATCATTCTTCAAACGATACTTTAAAATGTTACATTGTGGCAGTTACGTTTATTAATGTTTGAACATTTCAGAAAAGCATTCCATTAATCCCACAATTTCGAGTTTATATTCCACAATTTTGAGTTTATTTCCCAATTCCGAGTTTATATCTCACAATTCCAAGTTTGTTTCCCAATTCCCAGTTTACATCTCGCAATTCCGAGTTTATATCTCACAATTACGAGTTTATTTCCCAATTCCGAGTTTACATCTCGCAATTTCAAGTTTATTTCCCAATTCCGAGTTTATATCTCACAATTCCGAGTTCATTTCCCAATTCCGATTTTACATCTCCCAATTCCGAGTTTATATCTCACAATTACGAGTTTACATCTCGCAATTACGAGTTTACATCTCGCAATTCCAAGTTTGTTTCTCCAATTCCCGGTTTACATCTCGCAATTCCGAGTTTATATCTCACAATTACGAGTTTATTTCCCAATTACGAGTTTACATCTCGCAATTCCAAGTTTGTTTCTCCAATTCCCGGTTTACATCTCGCAATTCCGAGTTTATATCTCACAATTACGAGTTTATTTCCCAATTACGAGTTTATATCTCGCAATTTCAAGTTTATTTCCCAATTCCGAGTTTATATCTCGCAATTTCAAGTTTATTTCCCAATTCCGAGTTTATATCTCACAATTCCGAGTTCATTTCCCAATTCCGATTTTACATCTCGCAATTTCAAGTTTATTTCACAATTGCGAGTTTACATCTCGCAATTTCAAGTTTATTTCCCAATTCCGAGTTTATATCTCACAATTCCGAGTTTATTTCCCAATTCCAAATTTACATCTCGCAATTCCAAGTTTATATCTCACAATTCCGAGTTTACATCTCGCAATTCCGAGTTTATGTCTCACATTTCCGTGTTTATTTCCCAATTTCGAGTTTATATCTCGCAATTTCAAGTTTATATCTGCCGTCTTCATTTCGCCCTTCGGTTCTTAAACCACACCTGGAACAATCACACACACCTACAGTTTTGATAGAAGGTTCTAAGTGCGTTTTGCCAATGTTCCCAATACGTTATGAAAACGTTATGTGAGCGTTAAGAGAACATTCCTTTGTATCATTCTTCAAACGATACTTTAAAATGTTACATTGTGGCAGTTACGTTTATTAATGTTTGAACATTTCAGAAAAGCATTCCATTAATCCCACAATTTCGAGTTTATATTCCACAATTTTGAGTTTATTTCCCAATTCCGAGTTTATATCTCACAATTACGAGTTTACATCTCGCAATTCCAAGTTTGTTTCCCAATTCCCAGTTTACATCTCGCAATTCCGAGTTTATATCTCACAATTACGAGATTATTTCCCAATTCCGAGTTTATATCTCACAATTCCGAGTTTATTTCCCAATTCCGAGTTTACATCTCCCAATTCCGAGTTTATATCTCACAATTACGAGTTTACATCTCGCAATTCCAAGTTTGTTTCCCAATTCCCAGTTTACATCTCGCAATTCCGAGTTTATATCTCACAATTACGAGTTTATTTCCCAATTCCGAGTTTACATCTCGCAATTTCAAGTTTATTTCCCAATTCCGAGTTTATATCTCACAATTCCGAGTTCATTTCCCAATTCCGATTTTACATCTCACAATTTCAAGTTTATTTCCCAATTGCGAGTTTACATCTCACAATTTCAAGTTTATTTCCCAATTCCGAGTTTATATCTCACAATTCCGAGTTTATTTCCCAATTCCGAGTTTACATCTCGCAATTCCAAGTTTAAATCTCACAATTCCGAGTTTACATCTCGCAATTCCGAGTTTATGTCTCACAATTCCGAGTTTATTTCCCAATTTCGAGTTTATATCTCGCAATTTCAAGTTTATATCTGCCGTCTCCATTTCGCCCTTCGGTTCTTAAACCACACCTGGAACAATCACACACACCTACAGTTTTGATAGAAGGTTCTAAGTGCGTTTTGCCAATGTTCCCAATACGTTATGAAAACGTTATGTGAGCGTTAAGAGAACATTCCTTTGTATCATTCTTCAAACGATACTTTAGAATGTTACATTGTGGCAGTTACGTTTATTAATGTTTGAACATTTCAGAAAAGCGTTCCATTAATCCCACAATTTCGAGTTTATATTCCACAATTTTGAGTTTATTTCCCAATTCTGAGTTTATATCCTACAATTTCGAGTTTATATCTCCCAATTACGAGTTTATATCCCACAATTTCGAGTTTATTTTCCAATTCCGAGTTTACATCTCGCAATTCCGAGTTTATTTCCCAATTCCGAGTTTATATCTCGCAATTCCGAGTTTATTTCCCAATTCCGATTTTATATCTTGCAATTGCAAGTTTAAATCTCACAATTCCGAGTTTACATCTCGCAATTCCGAGTTAATGTCTCACAATTCCGAGTTTATTTCACAATTTCGAGTTTATATCTCGCAATTTCATGTTTATTTCCCAATTCCGAGTTTATATCTCGCAATTCCGAGTTTATTTCCCAATTCCGATTTTATATCTCGCAATTGCAAGTTTATATCTCACAATTCCGTGTTTATTTCCCAATTTCGAGTTTATATCTCGCAATTCCGAGTTTATGTCTCACAATTCCGAGTTTATTTCCCAATTCCGAGTTTACATCTCGCAATTCCAAGTTTATATCTCACAATTCCAAATGTATTTACCAATTCCGAGTTTATTTCCCAATTCCGAGTTTATATCTCACAATTCCAAGTTTATTTCCCAATTGCGAGTTTACATCTCACAATACCAAATTTATTCCAAGTTTATATCTCACAATTCCAAATTTACATCTCCCAATTTCAAGTTTACATCTCGCAATTCTGAGTTTATATCTCGCAATTCCGAGTTTATTGCTGCCTTCACGTGCTATCGGAAATTTGATGATTCCGACTTCTGAAGTCGTGATTACGAGCTCATTGCATTCAAGTTTCAAAATGTGAGGGCGTTCATGTGCAATGTTTACCTTGGAAACTCGTATTTACGATAATTCCGAGAGCATGTGAAGGCAGCATAAATCTCGCAATTCCGAGTTTATATCTCCCAATTCCGAGTTTACATCTCGCAATTTCAAGTTTATTTCCCAATTCCGAGTTTACATCTCGCAATTCCAAGTTTATTTCCTAATTCCAAGTTTATATCTCCCAATTCCAAGTTTACATCTCCCAATTCAAGTTTATTTCCTAATTCCGAGTTTACATCTCGCAATTTCAAGTTTATTTCCTAATTCCGACTTCACATCTTGCAACTCCGAGTTTATATCTCCCAATTCTGAGTTTATATCTCCCAATTCCGAGTTTATATCTCCCAATTCCAAGTTTACATCTCCCAATTCCGAGTTTACATCTCCCAATTCCGAGTTTATATCTCCCAATTCTGAGTTTATATCTCCCAATTCCGGGTTTGTATCCCACAATTCCAAATTTATATCTCGCAATTAAAGTTTATGTCTCCCAATTCCGAGTTTACATCTCCCAATTCCGAGTTTATATCTCCCAATTCCGAGTTTACATCTCCCAATTCCGAGTTTACATCTCCCAATTCCGAGTTTATATCTCACAATTCCGAGTTTACATCTCCCAATTCCGAGTTTACATCTCCCAATTCCGAGTTTGTATCCCACAATTCCAAATTTATATCTCGCAATTAAAGTTTATGTCTCCCAATTCCGAGTTTACATCTCCGAATTCCGAGTTTACATCTCCCAATTCCGAGTTTACATCTCCCAATTCCGAGTTTACATCTCCCAATTCCGAGTTTATATCTCCCAATTCCAAGTTTACATCTCCCAATTCCGAGTTTATATCTCCCAATTCCGAGTTTGTATCCCACAATTCCGAATTTATATCTCGCAATTAAAGTTTATATCTCCCAATTCCGAGTTTACATCTCCCAATTTTGAGTTTATTTCTCCCAATTCCGAATTTATATCTCCCAATTCCCAGTTTACATCTCCCAATTCCGAGTTTACATCTCCCAATTTTGAGTTTATATCCCAATTCCGAGTTTATATCCCACAATTCCGAATTTAAATCTCGCAATTAAAGTTTATATTTCCCAATTCCGAGTTTACATCTCCCAATTCTGAGTTTGTATCCCACAATTCCGAATTTATATCTCGCAATTAAAGTCTATAGCTCCCAATTCCGAGTTTACATCTCCCAATTTTGAGTTTATTTCCAAATTCCGAGTTTATATCTCCCAATTCCGAGTTTACATCTCCCAATTTTGAGTTTATTTCCCAATTCCGAGTTTATATCTCCCAATTCCGAGTTTACATCTCCCAATTCCGAGTTTTTTTTATTGTGAGATATAAACTCGGAATTGGGAAACAAACTCGAAATTGTGGAGGAAAAAAAGTGAGTGTCAAGGTTCTCTCAGCGTTATGAACAAACGTTCTGAAATGGTCTAACATTTTTAAATGCAACTGCAAGTAACATCCCATAATGTTTGATGAGCGATACAATGAAACGTTTCCATAACGCAATGTCGCGGTGTTGAGTTATCCGCGGCGCTCACCTCCACCCTCTCCTCGCGCAGGTGTGTGCGCTGGGCCAGCTGCTCGCGCGTGTGGATGTCGGGATACTGGTTCTGGCGGAACAGATCCTCCAGCGCGTCCAGCTGCTCCTCGCTGAAGATGGTGCGGTGCCGCCGGACCCTCCGCTGGACGAGACCGAGGCTGGACGACTCTCGGCCGGGAGCGAGGTCTGCAGGGCCCGTGTCCTGGAGCAGCCTCGGGCCCCAGACTACAGCACACACACACACACACACACACACACACACACACACACACACACACACACACACACACACACACACACACACACACACACACACACACACACACTCATCAGAGCTCAGGGCGTCATCAGGTTACAGGTCATGCACGTATACTATAGAGTTACGCTTAGGGTTAATTATGTATATCACATTACTGTTATTACATGTAGTGTAAAATAAAGTGTAAAGCTAAAACATTCAAATAAAAAAATGCAACTTGAAATAAAATAAACGTTAACTGAAATAAAATACAAACACTTTATAAATAATTAATTAAAAAAACTAAAGATGTTTAAAAAGACAAAAAAATTAAAATGACTAAAATACAAACATTTTCCTAAATTTTTAACAAAATGAAAAATATAAAAGCAAAAACAACAAAATAAAAAATTGCTACTTGAAACAAAATAAACAATAACTGAAATAAAATAAATAAATAATATCAAATAAATAATAACTGACATGTTTTAAAAAGACAAACAAAATTACAAAAACTTTAACAAAATGGAAAATATAAAAAACAACATAATAAACAAATTCTACTTGAAATAAAATAAACATTAACTGAAATAAAATATGTTATGAATAAATAAAGTTAAATAAATAAATGTATAAATAAAAATTTATAAAAACTAAACAGACATGTTTTAAAAAGACAAGAAATATATAAATAAAAAGGACAAAAAAATACAATATTAATCAAATAAAAAAATATATATAATACAATTACATAAATAAATAATAATTAATAAAGAGAAACTATAAACATGTTTTAAAAAGACAAAAAATATATAAATAAATAAAAATGACAAAATACAACAAAATTGCTAAAACTTTAACAAAATGAAAAATATAAAAGCAAAACAACAAAATAAAAAATTGCTACTTGAAATAAAATAAATAAATAAATGAAAACTGACATGTTTTAAAAAGACAAAAAAATGACAAACAATACAACAAAATGACTAAAACTTTAACAAAATGGAAAATATAAAAAACAACAACAAAATAAACAAATTCTACTTCAAATAAAATAAACAATAATTGAAATAAAATAAAATAAAGAAATAATATCAAATAAATAAAAATTAATAAAAATTAATAAAAACTATACTGACATGTTTTAAAAAGACAAAAACTATGATAAAACTAAATGGAAAATATAAAAAACAACAACAAAATAAACAAATTCTAATTTAAATAAAATAAACATTAACTGAAATAAAATACAAACACTTTCTAAATAATTGATAAAAAAACTAAAGATGTATAAAAAAATAAAAATGACAAAAACACAACAAAATTGCTAAAACTTTAACAAAATTAAAAATATAAAAGCAAAACAAAAAAAATGCTTCTTGAAATAAAATAAACAATAACTGAAATAAAATTAAATAAATAATATGAAATTAAAAAATTACATAAATTAATAAAAATGAATAAAAACTATACTGAGATGTTTTAAAAAGACAAAAAAAGACAAACAATACAACAAAATGAATAAAACTAACAAAATGGAAAATATAAAAAACAATAACAAAATAAACAAATTCTAATTGAAATAAAATAAACATTAACTGAAATAGAATATTTTTATGAATAAATAAAGTTAAATAAATAAATGTATAAATAAAAATGAATAAAAACTAAACAGACATGTTTTAAAAATACAAAAAATACAATATTAATAATAAAAGATTATAATTATAATAATAATAATACAATTAAATAAATAAACAATAACTAATTAATAAAAAGAAACTATAGACATGTTTTAAAAAGACAAAAAATATATAAAAAAATTCAAATGACAAAATACGACAAAATTACTAAACCTGAACAAAATAAAAAATTGCTACATGTAATAAAATAAACGTGAACTGAATTGAAAAAACTACAGACGAAAATACAACAAAATGACTAAAACTAAAAAATATAAAAACAATAATTTTAATAAACATTAATACAAACTATAATATTATCTCAATAACACTAAGATTGTGCATCACACATTCATTACACAAATTATTAAAAAAAAAGAAAAATCAATAAAATAGGCTTCATAAGAATATGATAGAATAAAAATGATCAGGTATATGATTGATATCTTGTGAGTGACAGACAGATGAAGTGTTTTCCGGCGGGATCATGGATGATATTGAGAGGAAGGGTCGGTCTTACGGTGCAGGATCTCTCCACACTGAGAGCAGAGGCAGCAGTGCGTCCGTGGCTCCGCCTGACCCGCCTGACCCGCCGGCCCCACCGGCTCCAGAACCGGCTCCAGAACCGGCTCCTCCTCCCGGGGGCCGTCCGCGCTCAGGAGGCTGTCGATGGTGAAGGCCAGACGCTTCCTGTCCGAGCACATGCTGCACATCTGGAGCCGGAGCGGAGCCCGAATGCCACGGCTCCAGACCAGGACACACTCATATAGAGCCGGCCGCTCACACACATTCACCAGATAGATTAAAGGGAATAATCCCTCTATACAAGCCCCGGGAAATGTATAAAGTGTCTGAAAAATCCCAGCTAATCTGGGCCGTTTTGTGAAGGTGTTAGAGAGCGCAGGAGATTCAGGTAATCAGGGAATCAGATCTCACTGTATCCCAGAGCCGGAAATCCTCATTGTTGAGCAGCGGAGACGAGACGAGGATCTGCATGAGATTTACTCCATCTCTCCGACACACACACACTGCCTTCCGGACGCTTTATGCTCAAAACACAACACAAACTAAACAAATATACTTCATAAATCAATCATTGACTGGAGAAGAGGAGAAGCCACTGGAGACACTTACAACTACAACTTCCTTTGGATTCAAATATAAGAACAAAACTACAAAATAAAACGATTATACTTGAAATAAAATACAAAACACTTTACAAATGAATACAATAAATTATAATAAAAAACACTATAAGTTTTTTTTTAAATATATATAAAAAATAAAATGACAAAAAATACACCAAAAAATGAGTAAAACTTTAAACAAATGAGAAACTAAATAAAAAATGCTACTTTAAATAAAATAAACATGAACTGAATGTTACAATTAAATCAAATTAATTAAAAAATACAAATTAATTAAAAAGCTTAATTTTGATTAATATATATAAACAAAACAACAAAATAAAAAATACTACTTTAAATAAAATAAATGAACTGAAATAATTAAATAAATCAATTAATTAATTAAAAAAACTACATAGACTTTAAAAAAAAAAAAAAAAAGTTTATTATAAAATTATTATAAAAAAACACTAAAACAAAACAAAATAAAAAATTGCTACTTGAAATAAAATAAACTTGAACTGAAATAAAATACTATTTAAAAAAATACTTTTTTATAAATAAATAAAATTAATAAATAAAAATGTATAATAAAAAACTATACAGACGTGTTTTAAAAAGATAAAAAATGTAAAATAAAATGACAAAATTAATACAACTTTAACAAAATAAAAATATAAAAACAAAACAACAAAATAAAAAATGACAATAAACTAATAAATGAACTGAAATCATTAAAAACATAAATAACATTAATAAAAAACTACACAGACGTTTTTTTTAAAGAATAAAAATATAAAAATAAAATGTTTATTATAAAATTATTATAAAAATACTAAAACAAAACAAAATAAAAATTGCTACTTGAAATAAAATAAACATGAACTGAAATAAAATAAAATACTATATTTTTTATAAATTAATTAATTAAATAAATAAATAAAAATGAATAATAAAAAACTATACAGACGTGTTTTAAAAAGACAAAAAAAGCTTAACTTCATTTTGATTAAAATATAAAAACAAAACAACAAAATAAAAAATTGCTACTTTAAATAAAATAAATGTTAACTGAATGTTACAATTAAATAAAATTAATAAAAAATAAATACAAATTAATAAAAAAAATATACAGACGTGTTTTAAAAAGACAAAAAAAGCTTAACTTCATTTTGATTAAAATATAAAAACAAAATAAAAATTACAACTTGAAATAAAATAAATAAATAAATGAACTGAAAGCATTAAAAAACATAAATAAACATTAATAAAAAAGCTACACAGACGCTTTAAAAAAAATACAAAAAATATAAAAAATAAAATAAAATGTTTATTATAAAATTATTATAAAAAATACTAAAACAAAACAAAATAAAAAATTGCTACTTGAAATAAAATACTAAAAATTTTTTTTATAAATAAATAAATAAAAATGAATAATTAAAAAAACTATACAGACGTGTTTTAAAAAGACAAAAAAATACAAAATAAAATGACAAAATGCATAAAACTTTAACAAAACAAAAATATAAAAACAAAACAACCAAATAAAAAATACTACTTGAAATCAAATAAACGTTAACTGAAATAAAATACAAAAAATATATAAAAAATAAAAATGACAATAAATTAATAAATTAATAAAATTAATTATAAAAACTATACAGACGCTTTTATAAAAGACAAAAAATATTTAAAAAATGAAGACCAAAAATACAACAAAATTAAAAATATACAAACAGAAAAAATCTACTTGAAATAACTACTAACCTTAATCTACTTGAAGTTTTTATAAATAAACATACAATATTTTTTTTTAAAGACAAAAAAATATATATATAAAAAAATAAAAAGGACAAAAAACAACAACAAAAAGACTCAAACTAAACCCAAATGATGCATTAGTCAGAGAATGTCTGAGATGTGTGTGTGTGTGTGTGTGTGTGTGTGTGTGTGTGTGTGTGTGTGTGTGTGTGTGTGTGTGTGTGTGTGTGTGTGTGTGTGTGTGTGTGTGTGTGTGTGTGTGTGTGTCAGAGCTGTCGCTGAGGCATCATAAGGGTTTGTGTTTATAAGTTCGGATGCTAAAAGTCGAGCTGTATCTTAATTTGCAACACTGGACGCTGCTCTTATCTCAGAAACGCTCAAAGCCATATTGTACATGCTCTATTCATCCTCAGCAAATCCCCCGAGATCACACGCGACACACACACGGATTTCATCAGGAATTAATGGATTTCCAGGATCGCTCTAAACCACAGCGATAAGGAGGATGGAGATAACAAACAGCGTCCGTCTGGATTACTGATATTCATTATGAGGATCTGTTATTAATTCTGTGTCTTTACAGTTGTGGAGGAATATTAATGTGCTTACACTCAGTTGAGAAGCTGAAGGAAAGCATCATCTCAGGCTCAAATACACACCAGTAAAGGACTGGCTTTACAAGCTCGAAGCTTTTCAGTTTCAAGACATTTTAAAGTTGGAATGTTTTGAAGGCAATAAAGTCAGAAAAACAGACATGCTGTTGGTATTATTTATCACGTTGCTAGAATGTTGCTAGCATGTTTTAACACATTGCTTTATGATTTAGCACTGCTAGCATGATTTAACATGTCCCTAGCACGATTAGCATGTTTTAACATGAATTAACTAGGGCTGTCCAAAAGATTAATCGCGATTAATCGCATCCAAAATAAAAGTTTGTGTTTACATAAAATATGTGTGTGTGTACTCTGTTAATTATTATTTATATATAAATACACACACAAGCATGTATATATTTAAGAAATATTTGCATGTATATACTGTATATATACATTTATATAATCTATAATATATATAAATATAAATGTTTTATATATAAAAATAAATTATTTTGCTTAAATATATGCATGCTTGTGTGTGTATTTATATATAAATAATAATTAACAGAGTACACACACACATATTTTATGTAAACACAAACTTTTATTTTGGATGCGATTAATCGTTTGACAGCCCTAGAATTAACATGTTGCTAGCATTATTTAACATGTCGCTAGCATGTTTTAACATGAATTAACATGTTGCTAGCATTATTTAACATGTTTTAACATGAATTAACATGTTGCAAGCATTATTTAACATGTCGCTAGCATGTTTTAACATGAATGAACATGTTGCTAGCATTATTTAACATGTCGCTAGCATGTTTTAACATGAATTAACATGTTGCTAGCATTATGTAACATGATTTAACATGAATTAACATGTTGCTAGCATTATTTAACATGTTTTAACATGAATTAACATGTTGCTAGCATTATTTAACATGTTTTAACATGAATTAACATGTTGCTAGCATTATTTAACATGTCGCTAGCATGTTTTAACATGAATTAACATGTTGCTAGCATTATTTAACATGTCGCTAGCATGTTTTAACATGAATTAACATGTTGCAAGCATTATTTAACATGATTTAACATGTTGCTAGCATTATTTAACATGTTCCTAGCATGATTTAGCATGTTTTGCTTGCATGATTTAACTTTACAAGCATGTTTTAACGCATTGCTTTATTAATTAACATGTTGTTAGCATTATTTAACATGTTCCTAGCATTATTTAGCATGTTTTGCTAGCATGATGTTAACATAATTTAACATGTTCCTAGCATGATTTAGCATGTTTTGCTTGCATGATTTAACTTTACAAGCATGTTTTAACGCATTGCTTTATTAATTAACATGTTGTTAGCATTATTTAACATGTTCCTAGCATTATTTAGCATGTTTTGCTAGCATGATGTTAACATAATTTAACATGTTGCTAGCATGTTTTAACATGTTGATAGCTTGATTTAACACTACCCAGCCATTACCAGCATGTATTAACATGTTATTAGCACGAATTAGCATGTTTTAACATGACTTAACATGTTACTAACATGTTTTAACGCATTGCTTTATGAATTAACATGTTGTTAGCATTATTTAACATGTTCCTTTCATTATTTATCATTTTTGGCTAGCATGATGTTAACATGATTTAACATGTTGATAGCTTGATTTAACACTACCCATTACCAGCATTAATTAGCATGTTGCTAGCATGTTTTAACACAAATTAACGTATTGTCGAATTTAGCATTTTGCTAGCAAATTCCTAGCTTGATTTAACACATTACTAGCACGATTTAACATTTTGTTAGCATGAGTTAGCATGTTGCTATGTTAGCTATGCTAACAAATGATTTAACATGTTAACAATTTAGCTAATTTTAGCATTTGTTAGCATTGATTTAACATGTTGCTAGCATTATTTAGCATGTTTGTTAGCATGATGTTAATATGATTTAACATTGCTAGCATGTTTTAACGTTCACGTTTTAACACAAATTAACATGTTGTTAGCATTAATTAGCATTCTACTAACATGATTAGCATGTTACTTTAATGATTTAACACTATTTACCCCATTACTAGCATGAATTAGCATGTTGCTATCATGTTACTAGCATGAATTATCATGTTATTAACATTGTGACATTAAACAATGACATTATTTAATGTCTTAGAAAGGAATTAGCATGTTGCTAGCATGTGCTAAGCTCGTAGCTGGTCTGTCAGTGATGTGTAGCGGATGTGCAGAGGTGGACAAACTACACAACTCCATTACTCGAGTGAAAGTAAAAGTACTACTGGTCAAATATTACTCCGTTACAAGGGAAAGTTGTTGAAAACTATTTTTACTCAAGTAAAAGTACAGAAGTACTTGTTTATAAAAGTACTTAAGTATCAAAAGTAAATTTCCTTTTTTATGTCAATGCATTATTTTATTATTGTTGCATTGTCGTATAAATGCACGGTGGGTTAAGCCAGTCAGTGATGCTCCATCCGACATGCTAGCATACGACTACCTTGAATAATTTAAATACTTTTAAAAAAGTTACAAAGCTGCTGTCACTTTAAGGCAGAATGCACAAATCCTACACACTGATACACATCCGATATTCCCCCAACTGTTTACATTCACTTAAGACATAATCAACTTTGTTTACGTGAATACTTTCCAAAATGAAAATTTTGACATTTTGTGTGTGTTGGTCTGTTTAAGTGCGGGGAAAAAAGCGCAAAAGAAAGCTCTATTCAGTGCTCGTGCTCATCTCAGAGGCACAAAAACCGGACTGAACTGAGCTCTTTCATCAGGCTTTTCAGATTCAATATGTCAATGCTTCACTTTCTCCCAGACATTTACATTTTTGAACATTTTTTGAGACATTCATCAAGTGTATGCCAACGAAACTAATCTTTAATCTTTTCAGAAAACTTAAACTTAATTTCTAGTATGGCCATGGGTGCACACACTGCTCAGAGGAACAGTCTTCCTCCCTATAACCTGATCAGTGTTCAAAAAATGTCGGGAAACTTCATATGACCGTACAAAAGTGATTACTTGTTATGGCTGTCTGCAAAAAAAAAAAAAAACCGTTGCTACAGAAACAACTTTCTACTTTGAGGACCTTGATTGAAATGTAGTGGAGTAAAAAGTACGATATTTGTCTTTCAAATGTAGTGAAGTTAAAGTAAAAGTTTCAGAAGCGAATCAGAATAGGATGTGTGTTATTGTATCCAATCTGATTGGTTCTCGTCACCTGTCATTCAACTTTCCGTTCTTTGCAACTAAAGCGAAAGTGCGCGGGCGACACAGTCACGCCGACTACGCCAAAACCTTATTAGGATGATCAGTTTCGTAGAGATGGATGACCGCAGTTAAACCAAATTCTTTCACAAGGCGTTTGTTGGAAGAAAACAAAGGATAAAGGATCCCGAACCAACGCGATTTACAGATCCAGCTGTACTTGCTGGCCAGAAAGAAAGCAGAGCAAAATGTATGTTCAAGTAGTCAACATAGTCTGTTGTTGCTGTTTTCTTTTGTTTTTCCTTTCCTCATTCAATTATATGTGGGAAATGAATATGTAAAAAGATAAAAGTGAAGACACTGTTTTCTCTTTAATGCTTGAATTTAGTCAACATGCATCTTGATGACTCCCACTGGTGTTATTATTCCTGCTTTATTAGCTGTGCGATCTCTAGCGCCTCATCAGGAGCTGCTCTCATGACACACACACACACACACACACACACATTCAGAGTCTCTGTTCATTGGTCATCCACACACTCATGACACACACACTCAGGACACACACACACACTCAGAGTCTCTGTTCATTGGTCATCCACACACTCATGACACACACACTCATGACACACACACACACTCAGAGTCTCTGTTCATTGGTCATCCACACACTCATGACACACACACACACTCAGAGTCTCTGTTCATTGGTCTTTGAACTCGGCGTCAAACATGATCTGCTGGATCTGCATTTTGGCCGCGGCTCTTTTCTGTGGCGTCAGTCTTTTGAGGGCCGGGACGTAACTCAAGAGGAACAGCTCGTCCTCATCGAACGCTCGCTGGGGTTTCCCGCAGCTCTTGAGCGGCTCTTTCTCCGGCGTGTGTGCGCTGATCTCGCTGGGGGAGGCCGAGGGCGTGAGCGAGCCGGACGCCGGCGCCCCCTTCAGGCCCGGAGGCGGAGCGCAGACAGCGAGCGCCAGCGGCCTCATGTGCGGGAGCGGTTTGACGGGCGCGAGCTGAGGGACGATCAGGGGCAGGGGATTGAGCGGAGCCGCTCGGAGCGGAGGCTGGGCTTTGTGTTCCCGGCTGGACTCGTCCAGCGACTCCTCGGGCGATTCCTGAGCGCTTCCGTCCTCCAGATCCTCCAGAGCCGCGGCGTCACTGGGACGCTTCCTCTTCCTGATGTGAGCGTCCAGAAACGAGAGGCTTTCTCTGTGCGGCCAGTAATGCAGACGCCGGCCGCCTTCCTCCCTCTTCAGCTTGACCAGTCTCCGCTCGCGGATGTATCTGTCCCTGATGGTCTTCCATCTCCTCTTGCACTCCACCACTGCAGCAGAAACACACAGCGTTACACTCACACACACACACATCATAAACACACAGCGTTACACTCAGACACACACACATCATAAACACACAGCATTACACTCACACACACACATCATAAACACACAGCGCTACACTCACACACACACTCTTGTGGACGAGCAGAGCTGGACACACACTCTTGTGAACGAGCAGAGCTGGACACACACACTCTTGTGAACGAGCAGAACTGGACACACTCTTGTGAACGAGCAGAGCTGGACACACACACTCTTGTGAACGAGCAGAGCCGGACACACACACTCTTGTGAACGAGCAGAACTGGACACACTCTTGTGAACGAGCAGAGCCGGACACACACTCTTGTGAACGAGCAGAGCTTGACACACTCTTGTGAACCAGCAGAGCCGGACACACACTCTTGTGAACCAGCAGAGCCGGACACACACTCTTGTGAACCAGCAGAGCCGGACACACACTCTTGTGAACGAGCAGAGCCGGACACACACTCTTGTGAACTAGCAGAGCCGGACACACACTCTTGTGAACCAGCAGAGCCGGACACACACTCTTGTGAACGAGCAGAGCTGGACACACTCTTGTGAACGAGCAGAGCCGGACACACACTCTTGTGAATGAGCAGAGCCGGACACACACTCTTGTGAACTAGCAGAGCTGGACACACACTCTTGTGAACGAGCAGAGCTGGACACACACTCTTGTGAATGAGCAGAGCTGGACACACACTTGTGAACGAGCAGAGCCGGACACACACTCTTGTGAACGAGCAGAGCTGGACACACACTCTTGTGAACGAACAGAGCCGGACACACACTCTTGTGAACGAACAGAGCCGGACACACACTCTTGTGAAATAGCAGAGCCGGACACACACTCTTGTGAACGAGCAGAGGCGGACACACTCTTGTGAACGAGTAGAGCTGGACACACACTTGTGAACGAGTAGAGCCGGACACACACTCTTGTGAATGAGCAGAGCTGGACACACACTCTTGTGAACGAGCAGAGCCGGACAGACACTCTTGTGAACTAGCAGAGCCGGACACACTCTTGTGAACGAGTAGAGCCGGACACACACTTGTGAACGAGTAGAGCAGAGCTGGACACACACTCTTGTGAACGAGCAGAGCTGGACACACACTTGTGAACGAGCAGAGCCGGACACACACTCTTGTGAACGAGCAGAGCTGGACACACACTCTTGTGAACGAGCAGAGCCGGAAACACACTCTTGTGAACGAGCAGAGCTGGACACACACTCTTGTGATCGAGCAGAGCTGGACACACTCTTGTGAACGAGCAGAGCTGGACACAATCTTGTGAACGACCAAAGCCAGACACACACTCTTGTGAACGAGCAGAGCCGGACACACACTCTTGTGAACGAGCAAAGCCAGACACACACTCTTGTGAACGAGCAGAGCCGGACACACACTCTTGTGAACGAGCAGAGCCGGACACACACTCTTGTGGACGAGCAGAGCCGGACACACACTCTTGTGAACGAGCAAAGTCGGACACACACTCTTGTGAACGAGCAGAGCTGGACACACACTCTTGTGAACGAGCAGAGCTGGACACACACTCTTGTGAATGAGCAGAGCTGGACACACACACTCTTGTGAACGAGCAAAGCTGGACACACACTCTTGTGATCGAGCAGAGTTGGACACACACACTCTTGTGAACGAGCAAAGCTGGACACACACTCTTGTGATCGAGCAGAGCTGGACACACACACTCTTGTGAACGAGCAAAGCTGGACACACACTCTTGTGATCGAGCAGAGCTGGACACACACACTCTTGTGAACGAGCAAAGCTGGACACACACTCTTGTGAACGAGCAGAGCTGGACACACTCTTGTGAACGAGCAGAGCTGGACACACACACTTTTGTGAACGAGCAGAGCCGGACACACACTCTTGTGAACGAGCAGAGCTGGACACACACTCTTGTGAACGAGCAGAGCCGGACACACACTCTTGTGAACGAGCAGAGCTGGACACACACTCTTGTGAACGAGCAGAGCCGGACACACACTCTTGTGAACGAGCAGAGCTGGACACACACTCTTGTGAACGAGCAGAGCTGGACACACACACTCTTGTGAACGAGCAGAGCCGGACACACACTCTTGTGAACGAGCAAAGCCAGACACACACTCTTGTGAACGAGCAGAGTCGGACACACACTCTTGTGAACTAGCAGAGCCGGACACACACTCTTGTGAACGAGCAGAGCTGGACACACTCTTGTGAACGAGTAGAGCTGGACACACACTCTTGTGAACGAGTAGAGCTGGACACACACTCTTGTGAACGAGCAGAGCTGGACACACTCTTGTGAACGAGCAGAGCTGGACACACACTCTTGTGAACGAGCAGAGTCGGACACACACTCTTGTGAACTAGCAGAGCCGGACACACACTCTTGTGAACGAGCAGAGCTGGACACACTCTTGTGAACGAGTAGAGCTGGACACACACTCTTGTGAACGAGCAAAGCCAGACACACACTCTTGTGAACGAGCAGAGTCGGACACACACTCTTGTGAACTAGCAGAGCCGGACACACACTCTTGTGAACGAGTAGAGCTGGACACACACTTGTGAACGAGTAGAGCTGGACACACACTCTTGTGAACGAGCAGAGCCGGACACACACTCTTGTGAACGAGCAGAGCTGGACACACTCTTGTGAACGAGTAGAGCTGGACACACACTCTTGTGAACGAGCAGAGCTGGACACACTCTTGTGAACGAGCAAAGCCAGACACACACTCTTGTGAACGAGCAGAGTCGGACACACACTCTTGTGAACTAGCAGAGCCGGACACACACTCTTGTGAACGAGTAGAGCTGGACACACACTTGTGAACGAGTAGAGCTGGACACACACTCTTGTGAACGAGCAGAGCTGGACACACTCTTGTGAACGAGCAGAGCTGGACACACACTCTTGTGAATGAGCAGAGCTGGACACACACTCTTGTGAAAGAGCAGAGCTGGACACACACACTCTTGTGAACGAGCAAAGCTGGACACACACTCTTGTGATCGAGCAGAGTTGGACACACTCTTGTGAACGAGCAGAGCTGGACACACTCTTGTGAACGAGCAGAGCTGGACACACACACTCTTGTGAACGAGCAGAGCCGGACACACACTCTTGTGAACGAGCAGAGCTGGACACACACTCTTGTGAACGAGCAGAGCCGGACACACACTCTTGTGAACGAGCAGAGCTGGACACACACTCTTGTGAACGAGCAGAGCTGGACACACACTCTTGTGAACGAGCAGAGCCGGACACACACTCTTGTGAACGAGCAGAGCTGGACACACTCTTGTGAACGAGCAGAGCTGGACACACACTCTTGTGAACGAGCAGAGCTGGACACAAACTCTTGTGAACGAGCAGAGCCGGACACACACTCTTGTGAACGAGCAGAGCTGGACACACTCTTGTGAACGAGCAGAGCTGGACACACTCTTGTGAACGAGCAGAGCCGGACACACACTCTTGTGAACGAGCAAAGCCAGACACACACTCCTGTGAACGAGCAGAGTCGGACACACACTCTTGTGAACTAGCAGAGCCGGACACACACTCTTGTGAACGAGCAGAGCTGGACACACTCTTGTGAACGAGTAGAGCTGGACACACACTTGTGAACGAGTAGAGCTGGACACACACTCTTGTGAACGAGCAGAGCTGGACACACTCTTGTGAACGAGCAGAGCTGGACACACACTCTTGTGAACGAGCAGAGCTGGACACACACTCTTGTGAATGAGCAGAGCTGGACACACACTCTTGTGAATGAGCAGAGCTGGACACACACTCTTGTGAATGAGCAGAGCTGGACACACACTCTTGTGAACGAGCAGGGCTGGACACACACTCTTGTGAATGAGCAGAGCTGGACACACACTCTTGTGAATGAGCAGAGCTGGACACACACTCTTGTGAACGAGCAGAGCTGGACACACTCTTGTGAATGACAGAGCTGGACACACACTCTTGTGAATGAGCAGAGCTGGACACACACTCTGGTGAATGAGCAGAGCTGGACACACACTCTTGTGAACGAGCAGAGCTGGACACACACTCTTGTGAACGAGCAGAGTCGGACACACACTCTGGTGAATGAGCAGAGCTGGACACACACTCTTGTGAACGAGCAGAGCTGGACACACACTCTTGTGAATGAGCAGAGCTGGACACACACTCTTGTGATCGAGCAGAGCTGGACACACACTCTTGTGAACGAGCAGAGCTGGACACACACTCTTGTGAACTAGCAGAGCCGGACACACACTCTTGTGAACTAGCAGAGCCGGACACACACTCTTGTGAACGAGCAAAGCCAGACACACACTCTTGTGATCGAGCAGAGCCGGACACACACTCTTGTGAACGAGCAGAGCTGGACACACTCTTGTGAACGAGCAGAGTCGGACACACACTCTTGTGAACGAGCAGAGCTGGACACACACTCTTGTGAACGAGCAGAGCTGGACACACACACTCTAGTGAACAAGCAGAGCTGGACATTAAACACAATGGTCATGTGACGTTACACACACCAGCTGACCCGAAAACAGAAATATTAGCAGTTTTGAGAATATCATTTTTTCTGAATTGCCTGAAAAAAAACCCAAACGTTTCTGTGATATTGACGTGTTTCTGCTCAGTTTCTGATATGAAAAGATCAAATTGAGTTATTAATGATGCAGATGATCTACAGCAGATCCAGATGAGAATATGAACCACACGCTAAAGTCGCATCGCTCGTGTTTTCTTCTCTATTGCGCCGCAGAAACGCGTCACGAACAACAGCAGATGTGGGCGGGGCTTGTGTTCTCCGGCGGGAACGGATTCATCATTTATAATAAATACTGCAATATTTCCCTGCACAGATAAGAATGGCCAGTTTTGATTTGATGGTGAGTTTAAGCATCATAAAGAAAACACGTGCATCATATTCATCAGCCTGTGTATAATATGAAAATCATAAATCAGAACAAGCTTTATGGCCAAGTTTCCTCAGTAAATGTAAACACAAGACACATAATAATAAAGTTATAGAATAGAGATATGACACGTCGACTATAAGACACACACACTGTGTATATTTATAGCAATATGATGTATATATTAGCGCAATAATAAGCCGCGTCGCGCGTTTTAATGTCATAAATCTTCATCATACAGTGAATCAGACGCGCGCGAGCCTCAAAGTTCCTCAGAAACAAACAGAAAGTCGCGCGCTTACAAACATCTGGACGGAGCGCGACCGGGAGCTGAAGAACGCGCGCTGAATGAATCCCTGTGAACTTCACTATAATGGCCATCACTTATACATCAAACCAGAACGCGCCTTTTATTGACCCAAACGCGCGCGTTCTGGTTTGACGCGTGTCTATCAGTGGATTTGCTGTAATATCACCAAGATCAACAACACACAAACACTTCTCAAAGTCAAACGCTTGACGAGCGCGCGGCCGAACGCGCGCGTAATGTTGACGCACTGACCGGAGAGCCCGACGGACGCGGCGACCTCCCTCCACGCGTTCACCCGCCGCTCTGAACTGCGGTAATCGTGCAGAGACACGTTGTAGAGCACCGGGTAAGCGTAGACGGTTTGGATCAGTTTCTCAGTCACGGCCATGAGTTTATTGAGACGCGTCGATCGGAACGCTCCCGGAATTGTTGCACAGGCGCGTCAAAAGTGCGCGACACGCGCCTCTACAACGCAAGTGGGACGTCATGGCAGGGTTTTGGACCAATGAGATTTGACTGTGGGCGGGGCTACCCAGAGCGTCGCGTCACAGAGAGAAACACAAGCGTCAGACAAAAGGTCTTGATCAGGATTTATACCTCGACCGAAATAAGGCGTAATAACATTCAGCGCGTTTATTTTCTTACAGTACTCCGAGTTTTACAATACTGGGTTTTAAACAGTACAAGAATTAAAGGAAGAGTTGGGTAAACTTTTTAAATTGTGTCTTTTATTCTTCTTGGCGTCATCAGCTCTGTAATTTCATCCCTCAGACTCGATAACAATAGTTTTACTGTGAAAATCAGGCTCTGTGTAATGTTGATGTGTGATCTGAAGCCATATCACACCCAAATTAATCCTATTTATTACAAAATGAGCAATACATTACATATTGCATATGATAATATAATAATGTCTTTGAATGAAGACACTGCAGTACTACAAAATGACATAGAAACTAATTCCAAAGAAAGCCAACAAAAATAGAAATGAAATAAAAAGTGCTTTAGGTATTTCAGTTATTCATTACACACGTCTCAAACCCTTTCTCAAATTTTTACACTCTACTTAAGACTTAACCGACTATGTTTACGAGGAGGATACTTAGTAAAATGGCATTTCGACATATTTGTGTGTAGGCTATTTGACCTATTTGGCTATTTGGTATCCTTCGCTTATGTGCGTTCTGCTCCGTCTCGTCACATAGGGAACAGTGTCTCTTTCGCGGCTTAATGCGCTTTTAATAACACTGTTTAATATCAATCACGTCCTAGAGTTTAGCAACAGTAGACTGCATTTTGCATCACTCACTTATTTGGCTGATTTGTATGTTAAGTTTGGCTTAGAGAAGAAGGAAAGTAACTCGTTTGGCGGCCATGGCCTGCGAATGCACACTCTTCCTGCACGCTCCACCAAAGCCAGCCATTCCCTCTGCTCCACCCTGATCAGCCATGGGGCTTCCGATCCCCAGCTCTGCCCTGGTGTGAAGAGTCCCGATCTTGCTCTGAGGGCCTGGCTCCACCCGGGACCCTCGTCCCACCGGCTACACCGGGCTCCCTCGTCCAACCGTGCTGTCTCGTCCCACCGACTCTACCGGGCTCCCTCGTCCCATCGTGCTGTCTCGTCCCACCGGCTCCACCGGGCTCCCTCGTCCCACCGTGCTGTCTCGTCCCACCGACTCTACCGGGCTCCCTCGTCCAACCGTGCTGTCTCGTCCCACCGACTCTACCGGGCTCCCTCGTCCCATCGGATCCACCGGGCTCCCTCGTCCCATCGTGCTGTCTCGTCCCACCGGCTCCACTAGGCTCCCTCGTCCCACCGGCTCCACCGGGCTCCCTTGTCCCACCGGCTCCACCGGGCTCCCTCGTCCCACCGGCTCCACCAGGCTCCCTTGTCCCACCGGCTCCACCGGGCTCCCTCGTCCCACCGGCTCCCTCGTCCTACCGGCTCCACCGGGCTCCCTCATCCCACCGGCTCCACCGGGCTCCCTCGTCCCACCGGCTCCACCGGGCTCCCTCGTCCCACCGGCTCCACCGGGCTCCCTCATCCCACCGGCTCCACCGGGCTCCCTCGTCCCACCGGCTCCCTCATCCCACCGGCTCCACCGGGCTCCCTCGTCCCACCGGCTCCACCGGGCTCCCTCATCCCACCGGCTCCACCGGGCTCCCTCGTCCCACCGGCTCCACCGGGCTCCCTCATCCCACCGGCTCCACCGGGCTCCCTCGTCCCACCGGCTCCACCGGGCTCCCTCGTCCCACCGGCTCCACCGGGCTCCCTCGTCCCACCGGCTCCACCGGGCTCCCTCGTCCCACCGGCTCCACCGGGCTCCCTCATCCCACCGGCTCCACCGTGCTCCCTCGTCCCACCGGCTCCACCGGGCTCCCTCATCCCACCGGCTCCACCGGGCTCCCTCGTCCCACCGTGCTGTCTCCCACCGGCTCCACTGGGCTCCCTCGTCCCACCGGCTCCCTCATCCCACCGGCTCCACCGGGCTCCCTCGTCCCACCGGCTCCACCGGGCTCCCTCGTCCCACCGGCTCCACCGGGCTCCCTCGTCCCACCGGCTCCACCGGGCTCCCTCGTCCCACCGGCTCCACCGGGCTCCCTCGTCCCACCGGCTCCACCGGGCTCCCTCATCCCACCGGCTCCACCGGGCTCCCTCGTCCCACCGGCTCCACCGGGCTCCCTCATCCCACCGGCTCCACCGGGCTCCCTCGTCCCACCGGCTCCCTCATCCCACCAGCTCCACCGGGCTCCCTCGTCCCACTGGCTCCACCGGGCTCCCTCATCCCACCGGCTCCACCGGGCTCCCTCGTCCCACCGGCTCCACCGGGCTCCCTCATCCCACCGGCTCCACCGGGCTCCCTCGTCCCACCGTGCTGTCTCCCACCGGCTCCACTGGGCTCCCTCGTCCCACCGGCTCCACTGGGCTCCCTCGTCCCACCGGCTCCACCGGGCTCCCTCGTCCCACCGGCTCCACCGGGCTCCCTCGTCCCACCGTGCTCTCTCCCACCGGCTCCACCGGGCTCCCTCGTCCCACCGGCTCCACTGGGCTCCCTCGTCCCACCGGCTCCACCGGGCTCCCTCGTCCCACCGGCTCCACCGGGCTCCCTCGTCCCACCGTGCTGTCTCCCACCGGCTCCACCGGGCTCCCTCGTCCCACCGGCTCCACCGGGCTCCCTCGTCCCACCGTGCTGTCTCCCACCGGCTCCACCGGGCTCCCTCGTCCCACCGGCTCCACCGGGCTCCCTCATCCCACTGGCTCCACCGGCTCCCTCGTCCCACCGGCTTCACCTTGGCCAGTCATTGCCTCACCATTGCAATGGGCTTCTGGGCTGTCTGCTACGCACCATCCCTCAGTCCCTATGGCTCCGTCGGGCTCCACCATCCCTCAGGCTCACACGGGCTCCACCTCAGACCTCCAGCCTCCTGGCTCCACCTCGGCCACTCGTCGCCAGGACTCCCCCTTGGTCTCCCAGGCCTTCGTCACTGGGTCTCTTGGTCACACTGACTCCAGCCGGTCCTCTACATCTCCAGGCATCATTGCTGTTGTTTGGGCTCAAAGGACCATTATGGCTCCATGGGTCGCCTCCCTCATGGCCGTCTCCTGGGTCGCTCTGAGATCATGTCATCCGTCAGTTCCTCAGGATCCTCCAACCCTCAACTCCTCCATGGGTCCTACTATATCCGCCATGTTGTCACTGTCATGTGTCGCTTCACTGCCATTCATAAACCCACTCCTGTGGCCTCATGGGATAGTAAAGTGTCCATCATACGCACACTTCAGGCCATCCAGTATTCGGACATAATACTATTTTGGCGTACATTTCACATATAGTAGGAAAGTATTTGATTTTGGAATGCCGCTCCCGTGTCCTGATGACTGCACCGGTGACATGAGAAACTAAATATATGAGACAGATGTCGTCGGATTTCATTGGTGATGTCAAATATGATAGAACGGCCACTGTCAGGGTTCATTGTTCAAACAACTTAATTTAATTGAGTAAATACAATATTCATCCAAAACTATTTAAATCTGGTTTTATTTCAGTAGTATAAAGGATATGAGTTCACAAGATAAACAGCTGGGTAATGACTAATGATCTAAGAGAAGCCATCGCCATTCATCAACCGATTTGCTTGCAAATGTGCCATTTTACACACACAAAAACATCAAAACCTTCAGATAAAAGAGAAAAGCAACACATAAAACTCTTACTTGGAGGCCTAAGTTGTTTCAATTGATAGAAATAAAGCATCTTTGACATAACATGCATGAATGACACACACACTCAGAGTCTCTGTTCATTGGTCTTTGAACTCGGCGTCAAACATGATCTGCTGGATCTGCATTTTGGCCGCGGCTCTTTTCTGTGGCGTCAGTCTTTTGAGGGCCGGGACGTAACTCAAGAGGAACAGCTCGTCCTCATCGAACGCTCGCTGGGGTTTCCCGCAGCTCTTGAGCGGCTCTTTCTCCGGCGTGTGTGCGCTGATCTCGCTGGGGGAGGCCGAGGCGTTTGTTCTCATGTGTGTTTGCTCCTCCAGATCCTCCAGAGCCGCGGCGTCACTGGGACGCTTCCTCTTCCTGATGTGAGCGTCCAGAAACGAGAGGCTTTCTCTGTGCGGCCAGTAATGCAGACGCCGGCCGCCTTCCTCCCTCTTCAGCTTGCACTGCACCACTGCAGGGAAGAACAACTTCCATGATTTATTCTTCAAACAATATTCATAATAGGCCTGCCCTGAAATCAGCTATTAATTATGAGAAAACATGCATTATATGCACAAAAACACAGGCACATTTTTTACAATGATGTTTAAGCGCTGGACTCGATCACATGATCTGCACAGCGCTATCCTGTCTCTCAGCGTCCGCCGACACTAACAAAACCAGACTTCATTCACCTTAATGGAACCCTATATAGTGCACTGTCTGATCATTCCCTATACCCTATATAGTGCACAGTCTGATCGTCCCCTATATAGAGCACTGTATGATCATTCCCTATACCCTATATAGTGCACAGTCTGATCGTCCCCTATATAGTGCACTGTCTGATCATTCCCTATACCCTATATAGTGCACAGTCTGATCGTCCCCTATATAGAGCACTGTATGATCATTCCCTATACCCTATATAGTGCACTGTCTGATCGTTCTCTATCCCCTATATAGTGCACTGTCTGATCATTCCCTATACCCTATATAGTGCACTGTCTGATTGTCCCCTATCCCCTATATAGAGCACTGTCTGATCGTCCCCTATCCCCTATATAGTGCACTGTCTGATCGTCCCCTATCCCCTATATAGTGCACTGTCTGATCATCCCCTATATAGTGCACTATCTGATCATCCCCTATCCCCTATATAGTACACTGTCTGATCGTTCCCTATCCCCTATATAATGCACTGTATGATCATCCCCTATCCCCTATATAGTGCACAGTCTGATCGTTCCCTATCCCCTATATAGTGCACTGTCTGATCGTTCTCTATCCCCTATATAGTGCACTGTCTGATCATCCCCTATCCCCTATATAGTGCACAGTCTGATCGTTCCCTATCCCCTATATAGTGCACTGTCTGATCGTTCTCTATCCCCTATATAGTGCACTGCCTGATCGTCCCCTATCCCCTATATAGTACACTGTCTGATCGTTCCCTATCCCCTATATAATGCACTGTATGATCATCCCCTATCCCCTATATAGTGCACAGTCTGATCGTTCCCTATCCCCTATATAGTGCACTGTCTGATCGTTCTCTATCCCCTATATAGTGCACTGTCTGATCGTTCCCTATCCCCTATATAGTGCACTGTCTGATCGTTCCCTATCCCCTATATAGTGCACTGTATGATCATCCCCTATCCCCTATATAGTGCACTGCCTGATCGTCCCCTATCCCCTATATAGTGCACTATCTGATCGTCCCCTATCCCCTATATAGTACACTGTCTGATCGTTCCTTATCCCCTATATAGTGCACAGTCTGATTGTCCCCTATATAGTGCACTGTCTGATCGTTCTCTATCCCCTATATAGTAAACTGTCTGATCGTTCCCTATCCCCTATATAGTGCACAGTCTGATCGTCCCCTATATAGTGCACAGTCTGATCGTCCCCTATATAGTGCACAGTCTATTCGTCCCCTATATAGTGCACAGTCTGATCGTCCCCTATATAGTGCATTGTCTGATCGTTCCCTATCCCCTATATAGTGCACTGTCTGATCGTTCCCTATCCCCTATATAGTGCACTGTCTGATCGTTCCCTATCCCCTATATAGAGCACTGTCTGATCGTTCCCTATCCCCTATATAGTGCACTGCCTGATCGTCCCCTATCCCCTATATAGTACACTGTCTGATCGTTCCCTATCCCCTATATAATGCACTGTATGATCATCCCCTATCCCCTATATAGTGCACTGTCTGATCGTCCCCTATCCCCTATATAGTGCACTGTCTGATCATCCCCTATATAGTGCACTATCTGATCATCCCCTATCCCCTATATAGTACACTGTCTGATCGTTCCCTATCCCCTATATAATGCACTGTATGATCATCCCCTATCCCCTATATAGTGCACAGTCTGATCGTTCCCTATCCCCTATATAGTGCACTGTCTGATCGTTCTCTATCCCCTATATAGTGCACTGTCTGATCATCCCCTATCCCCTATATAGTGCACAGTCTGATCGTTCCCTATCCCCTATATAGTGCACTGTCTGATCGTTCTCTATCCCCTATATAGTGCACTGCCTGATCGTCCCCTATCCCCTATATAGTACACTGTCTGATCGTTCCCTATCCCCTATATAATGCACTGTATGATCATCCCCTATCCCCTATATAGTGCACTGTCTGATCATCCCCTATATAGTGCACTATCTGATCATCCCCTATCCCCTATATAGTACACTGTCTGATCGTTCCCTATCCCCTATATAATGCACTGTATGATCATCCCCTATCCCCTATATAGTGCACAGTCTGATCGTTCCCTATCCCCTATATAGTGCACTGTCTGATCGTTCTCTATCCCCTATATAGTGCACTGTCTGATCATCCCCTATCCCCTATATAGTGCACAGTCTGATCGTTCCCTATCCCCTATATAGTGCACTGTCTGATCATTCTCTATCCCCTATATAGTGCACTGCCTGATCATCCCCTATCCCCTATATAGTACACTGTCTGATCGTTCCCTATCCCCTATATAATGCACTGTATGATCATCCCCTATCCCCTATATAGTGCACTGTCTGATCGTCCCCTATATAGTGCACAGTCTGATCGTTTTGGAGTGTATAGCTAACATTACGACTAACAAATTCCTAATAAAAGGCAAAAAAAACGTCCATTTTGATTTCATGGGGACTTTAAATCATGAGTTGTTTTCCTCATGTATGTATGGGTTATTAATAATAACACTACTGTAATAAACCCATAATAACTTATTATGGTAAGCAGGTTTGGAAGGTTTTATTTAATTTTTTAGAGAAAAGCCTTGAGCTGAGATACAAATCAGTGTATAGGAATTTATAAAGTTTAAAGCAATACATTTGTTTTGCACAGATACAGTATTACAGAGCACCAGAGCCTCTGTGTGAATAACTGTGTGTGTGTGAGTGAATCTATAGATTGTGGATGTAAAGCGCGCGCGCACTGACCGGAGAGCCCGACGGACGCGGCGACCTCCCTCCACGCGTCCACCCTCCGCTCTGAGCGCCGGTAACCGGTCACCGACACGTTGAGCACCGGGTAAGTGTAGACGGTCTGGACGAGCTTCTCGTTCTCAGCCATCGGGTTTATCATCGCGCTGCTGCTGCGGAGACGCGTTCTATTTCCGGAATGGCACAGGCGCGTCAGAGACGCGCGACTCACGCATCTCAAGCGATTGGATCACAGTTTGAAAGCAATTTAAAGGTGTGTGTGTGTGTGTGTGTGTGTGTGTGTGTGTGTGTGTGTGTGTGTGTGTGTGTGTGTGTGTGTGTGTGTGTGTGTGTGTGTGTGTGTGTGTGTGTGGAGTGAATCAAGTCCAGCTCATTTTGATTCGTGAACATTAAAGAAACTGAACTTGTCTTGTGCTCAAGACCTTTTGTCTGACGCTTGTGTTTCTCTCTGTGACGCGACGCTCTGGGTAGCCCCGCCCACAGTCAGATCTCATTGGTCCAAAACCCTGCCATGACGTCCCGCTTGCGTTGTAGAGGCGCGTGTCGCGCACTTTTGACGCGTCTGTGCAACAATTCCGGGAGCGTTCAGATCGACGCGTCTCAATAAACTCATGGCCGTGACTGAGAAACTGATCCAAACCGTCTACGCTTACCCGGTGCTCTACAACGTGTCTCTGCACGATTACCGCAGTTCAGAGCGGCGGGTGAACGCGTGGAGGGAGGTCGCCGCGTCCGTCGGGCTCTCCGGTCAGTGCGTCAACATTACGCGCGCGTTCGGCCGCGCGCTCGTCTAGCGTTTGACTTTGAGAAGTGTTTGTGTGTTGTTGATCTTGGTGATATTACAGCAAATCCACTGATAGACACGCGTCAAACCAGAACGCGCGCGTTTGGGTCAATAAAAGGCGCGTTCTGGTTTGATGTATAAGTGATGGCCATTATAGTGAAGTTCACAGGGATTCATTCAGCGCGCGTTCTTCAGCTCCCGGTCGCGCTCCGTCCAGATGTTTGTAAGCGCGCGACTTTCTGTTTGTTTCTGAGGAACTTTGAGGCTCGCGCGCGTCTGATTCACTGTATGATGAAGATTTATGACATTAAAACGCGCGACGCGGCTTATTATTGCGCTAATATATACATCATATTGCTATAAATATACACAGTGTGTGTCTTATAGTCGACGTGTCATATCTCTATTCTATAACTTTATTATTATGTGTCTTGTGTTTACATTTACTGAGGAAACTTGGCCATAAAGCTTGTTCTGATTTATGATTTTCATATTATACACAGGCTGATGAATATGATGCACGTGTTTTCTTTATGACGCTTAAACTCACCATCAAATCAAATCAAAACTGGCCATTCTTATCTGTGCAGGGAAATATTGCAGTATTTATTATAAATGATGAATCCGTTCCCGCCGGAGAACACAAGCCCCGCCCACATCTGCTGTTGTTCGTGACGCGTTTCTGCGGCGCAATAGAGAAGAAAACACGAGCGATGCGACTTTAGCGTGTGGTTCTTATTCTCATCTGGATCTGCTGTAGATCATCTGCATCATTAATAACTGAATTTGATCTTTTCATATCAGAAACTGAGCAGAAACACGTCAATATCACAGAAACGTTTGGGGTTTTTTCAGTCAATTCAGAAAAAATTATATTCTCAAAACTGCTAATATTTCTGTTTTCGGGTCAGCTGGTGTGTGTAACGTCACATGACCATTGTGTTTAATGTCCAGCTCTGCTCGTTCACAAGAGTGTGTGTCCAGCTCTGCTCGTTCACAAGAGTGTGTGTCCAGCTCTGCTCGTTCACAAGAGTGTGTGTCCAGCTCTGCTCGTTCACAAGAGTGTGTGTCCAGCTCTGCTCGTTCACAAGAGTGTGTGTCCAGCTCTGCTCGTTCACAAGAGTGTGTGTCCAGCTCTGCTCGTTCACAAGAGTGTGTGTCCGGCTCTGCTCGTTCACAAGAGTGTGTGTCCAGCTCTGCTCGTTCACAAGAGTGTGTGTCCAGCTCTGCTCGTTCACAAGAGTGTGTCCAGCTCTGCTCGTTCACAAGAGTGTGTCCAGCTCTGCTCGTTCACAAGAGTGTGTGTCCGGCTCTGCTCGTTCACTAGAGTGTGTGTCCAGCTCTGCTCGTTCACAAGAGTGTGTGTCCAGCTCTGCTCGTTCACAAGAGTGTGTGTCCAGCTCTGCTCATTCACAAGAGTTTGTCCAGCTCTGCACGTTCACAAGAGTGTGTGTCCAGCTCTGCTCGTTCACAAGAGTGTGTGTCCAGCTCTGCTCATTCACAAGAGTTTGTCCAGCTCTGCACGTTCACAAGAGTGTGTGTCCAGCTCTGCTCGTTCACAAGAGTGTGTGTCCAGCTCTGCTCATTCACAAGAGTTTGTCCAGCTCTGCTCGTTCACAAGAGTGTGTGTCCAGCTCTGCTCGTTCACAAGAGTGTGTGTCCGGCTCTGCTCGTTCACAAGAGTTTGTCCAGCTCTGCTCGTTCACAAGAGTGTGTCCAGCTCTGCTCGTTCACAAGAGTGTGTGTCCAGCTCTGCTCGTTCACAAGAGTGTGTGTCCAGCTCTGCTCATTCACAAGAGTTTGTCCAGCTCTGCTCGTTCACAAGAGTGTGTCCAGCTCTGCTCGTTCACAAGAGTGTGTGTCCGGCTCTGCTCGTTCACTAGAGTGTGTGTCCAGCTCTGCTCGTTCACAAGAGTGTGTGTCCAGCTCTGCTCGTTCACAAGAGTGTGTGTCCAGCTCTGCTCGTTCACAAGAGTGTGTGTCCAGCTCTGCTCATTCACAAGAGTTTGTCCAGCTCTGCACGTTCACAAGAGTGTGTGTCCAGCTCTGCTCGTTCACAAGAGTGTGTGTCCAGCTCTGCTCGTTCACAAGAGTGTGTGTCCAGCTCTGCTCGTTCACAAGAGTGTGTGTCCAGCTCTGCTCATTCACAAGAGTTTGTCCAGCTCTGCACGTTCACAAGAGTGTGTGTCCAGCTCTGCTCATTCACAAGAGTTTGTCCAGCTCTGCACGTTCACAAGAGTGTGTGTCCAGCTCTGCTCGTTCACAAGAGTGTGTGTCCAGCTCTGCTCATTCACAAGAGTTTGTCCAGCTCTGCTCGTTCACAAGAGTGTGTGTCCAGCTCTGCTCATTCACAAGAGTTTGTCCAGCTCTGCTCGTTCACAAGAGTGTGTGTCCAGCTCTGCTCATTCACAAGAGTTTGTCCAGCTCTGCACGTTCACAAGAGTGTGTGTCCAGCTCTGCTCGTTCACAAGAGTGTGTGTCCAGCTCTGCTCGTTCACAAGAGTGTGTGTCCGGCTCTGCTCGTTCACAAGAGTGTGTCCAGCTCTGCTCGTTCACAAGAGTGTGTGTCCAGCTCTGCTCGTTCACAAGAGTGTGTGTCCAGCTCTGCTCGTTCACAAGAGTGTGTCCAGCTCTGCTCGTTCACAAGAGTGTGTGTCCGGCTCTGCTCGTTCACAAGAGTGTGTGTCCGGCTCTGCTCGTTCACAAGAGTGTGTGTCCAGCTCTGCTCGTTCACTAGAGTGTGTGTCCAGCTCTGCTCGTTCACTAGAGTGTGTGTCCAGCTCTGCTCGTTCACAAGAGTGTGTCCAGCTCTGCTCGTTCACAAGAGTGTGTCCAGCTCTGCTCGTTCACAAGAGTGTGTGTCCAGCTCTGCTCGTTCACTAGAGTGTGTGTCCAGCTCTGCTCGTTCACTAGAGTGTGTGTCCAGCTCTGCTCGTTCACAAGAGTGTGTCCAGCTCTGCTCGTTCACAAGAGTGTGTCCAGCTCTGCTCGTTCACAAGAGTGTGTGTCCAGCTCTGCTCGTTCACTAGAGTGTGTGTCCAGCTCTGCTCGTTCACTAGAGTGTGTGTCCAGCTCTGCTCGTTCACAAGAGTGTGTCCAGCTCTGCTCGTTCACAAGAGTGTGTGTCCGGCTCTGCTCGTTCACAAGAGTGTGTGTCCGGCTCTGCTCGTTCACAAGAGTGTGTGTCCAGCTCTGCTCGTTCACTAGAGTGTGTGTCCATCTCTGCTAGTTCACAAGAGTGTGTGTCCAGCTCTGCTCGTTCACAAGAGTGTGTCCAACTCTGCTCGTTCACAAGAGTGTGTGTCCAGCTCGTTCACAAGAGTGTGTGTCCAGCTCGTTCACAAGAGTGTGTGTCCAGCTCGTTCAGTTCACAATAGTGTGTCCAGCTCGTTCACAAGAGTGTGTCCTGCTCGTTCACAAGAGTGTGTGTCCAGCTCGTTCACAAGAGTGTGTCCAGCTCGTTCACAAGACTGTGTCCTGCTCGTTCACAAGAGTGTGTGTCCAGCTCTGCTCGTTCACAAGAGTGTGTCCAGCTCTGCTCGTTCACAAGAGTGTGTGTCCAGCTCTGCTCGTTCACAAGAGTGTGTGTCCAGCTCTGCTCGTTCACAAGAGTGTGTGTCCGGCTCTGCTCGTTCATAAGAGTGTGTGTCCAGCTCTGCTCGTTCACAAGAGTGTGTCCAGCTCTGCTCGTTCACAAGAGTGTGTGTCCGGCTCTGCTCGTTCATAAGAGTGTGTGTCCAGCTCTGCTCGTTCACAAGAGTGTGTCCAGCTCGTTCACAAGAGTGTGTCCAGCTCGTTCACAAGAGTGTGTGTCCGGCTCTGCTCGTTCATAAGAGTGTGTGACCAGCTCTGCTCGTTCACAAGAGTGTGTCCAGCTCTGCTCGTTCACAAGAGTGTGTGTCCAGCTCTGCTCGTTCACAAGAGTGTGTCCAGCTCCGCTCGTTCACAAGAGTGTGTCCAGCTCTGCTCGTTCACAAGAGTGTGTGTCAAGCTCTGCTCGTTCATAAGAGTGTGTGTCCAGCTCTGCTCGTTCACAAGAGTGTGTCCAGCTCTGCTCGTTCACAAGAGTGTGTGTCCAGCTCTGCTCGTTCACAAGAGTGTGTGTCCAGCTCTGCTCGTTCACAAGAGTGTGTCCAGCTCTGCTCGTTCATAAGAGTGTGTGTCCAGCTCTGCTCGTTCACAAGATTGTGTCCAGCTCTGCTCGTTCATAAGAGTGTGTGTCCAGCTCTGCTCGTTCACAAGAGTGTGTCCAGCTCTGCTCGTTCATAAGAGTGTGTGTCCAGCTCTGCTCGTTCACAAGAGTGTGTCCAGCTCTGCTCGTTCACAAGAGTGTGTGTCCAGCTCTGCTCGTTCACAAGAGTGTGTCCAGCTCTGCTCGTTCACAAGAGTGTGTCCAGCTCTGCTCGTTCACAAGAGTGTGTCCAGCTCTGCTCATTCACTAGAGTGTGTGTCCAGCTCTGCTCATTCACTAGAGTGTGTCCAGCTCTGCTCGTTCATAAGAGTGTGTGTCCAGCTCTGCTCGTTCACAAGAGTGTGTCCAGCTCTGCTCGTTCATAAGAGTGTGTGTCCAGCTCTGCTCATTCACAAGAGTGTGTGTCCAGCTCTGCTCGTTCACAAGTGTGTGTCCAGCTCTGCTCGTTCACAAGAGTGTGTGTGTGTGAGTGTAGCGCTGTGTGTTTATGATGTGTGTGTGTGAGTGTAACGCTGTGTGTTTATGATGTGTGTGTGTGAGTGTAACGCTGTGTGTTTATGATGTGTGTGTGTGTGTGTGTGAGTGTAACGCTGTGTGTTTCTGCTGCAGTGGTGGAGTGCAAGAGGAGATGGAAGACCATCAGGGACAGATACATCCGCGAGCGGAGACTGGTCAAGCTGAAGAGGGAGGAAGGCGGCCGGCGTCTGCATTACTGGCCGCACAGAGAAAGCCTCTCATTTCTGGACGCTCACATCAGGAAGAGGAAGCGTCCCAGTGACGCCGCGGCTCTGGAGGATCTGGAGGACGGAAGCGCTCAGGAATCGCCCGAGGAGTCGCTGGACGAGTCCAGCCGGGAACACAAAGCCCAGCCTCCGCTCCGAGCGGCTCCGCTCAATCCCCTGCCCCTGATCGTCCCTCAGCTCGCGCCCGTCAAACCGCTCCCGCACATGAGGCCGCTGGCGCTCGCTGTCTGCGCTCCGCCTCCGGGCCTGAAGGGGGCGCCGGCGTCCGGCTCGCTCATGCCCTCGGCCTCCCCCAGCGAGATCAGCGCACACACGCCGGAGAAAGAGCCGCTCAAGAGCTGCGGGAAACCCCAGCGAGCGTTCGATGAGGACGAGCTGTTCCTCTTGAGTTACGTCCCGGCCCTCAAAAGACTGACGCCACAGAAAAGAGCCGCGGCCAAAATGCAGATCCAGCAGATCATGTTTGACGCCGAGTTCAAAGACCAATGAACAGAGACTCTGAGTGTGTGTGTGTGTGTGTGTGTGTCATGTGAGTGTGAATGACCAATGAACAGAGACTCTGAGTGTGTGTGTGTGTCATGAGTGTGTGTGTCATGAGTGTGTGGATGACCAATGAACAGAGACCCTGAGTGTGTGTGTGTGTGTGTCATGTGTGTGTGTGTCATGAGTGTGTGGATGACCAATGAACAGAGACTCTGAGTGTGTGTGTGTGTGTGTCATGAGTGTGTGGATGACCAATGAACAGAGACTCTGAGTGTGTGTGTGTTGACTACAGCAGCTCCTGATGAGGCGCTAGAGATCGCACAGCTAATAAAGCAGGAATAATAACACCAGTGGGAGTCATCAAGATGCATGTTGACTAAATTCAAGCATTAAAGAGAAAACAGTGTCTTCACTTTTATCTTTTTACACATTCATTTCCCACATATAATTAAATGAGGAAAGGAAAAACAAAAAAGAAAACAGCAACAACAGACTATGTTGACTACTTGAACATACATTTTGCTCTCCTTTCTTTCTGGCCAGCAAATTTCTCAATGACTCTCTGATTAAAGTCCGTCATCTCAGTGTCATGACGTTTGCAGAGTTCAGTCAGATATTTGAGGGCTCTTACCCTCGTTGTTGTCCACAAAACTTCAGTATCGACACTTTGAAATAAAAGACAGGGAAAGCAATAAAGGGCATTGCTAACAACACATCCAGCCAGCCCTTACGTTTCTCATAACACGCGTGTGAAGCGAGTACATCTGGATCTGTAAATCGCGTTGGTTCGGGATCCTTTATCCTTTGTTTTCTTCCAACGAACGCCTTGTAAAAGAATTTGGTTTAACTGCGGTCATCCATCTCTACGAAACTGATCATCCTAATAAGGTTTTGGCGTAGTCGGCGTGACTGTGTCGCCCGCGCACTTTCGCTTTAGTTGCAAAGAACGGAAAGTTGAATGACAGGTGACGAGAACCAATCAGATTGGATACAATAACACACATCCAATTCTGATTCGCCAGGGACCTGCGTCCGGAGGAGGATCTTTAAGAACCAATCAGAGACCAGCTTCAGGTCACATGCTGCCGTAGATTTTTAGACTCAGATAGACGTCCATTTGTCCGGCGTCCCTCACGCATGAAACATATTGAAGAACATATGAAATAGTTTACCCATCAAAGCCAGTTTTTATTAAATGCTGAGGCTCTTACTAACAGCCGGCACGTCGTATGAGTAAACTATTTAATTTTTATATAATTTTTGTATACATGTATATTTCTGGAATTTTGATGGATTTCTATTGACCAGCCGCCACTGGTTAAAACATTAAACATGAATAAACATGAAAATCATGTTAGTAGAATGCTAATTAATGTTAACAACATGTTAAAATTATAGGAACATGTTAATTCATGCTAACAATATGCTAATTCATGCTAGCATCATGTTAATGAAGGATAACATGTTAAAGGTCCCATGGCATGAAATGTTAATTTTATGAGGTTTTTCGACATTAATATGAGTTCCCCTAGCCTGAATATTGTCCCCAAGTGGCTAGAAATTTTGATGGGTGTAAAGCGAGTTGTGGCTGTCTTTCTTTTCATTTTTGAGAAAATGACGGCCCAGACGAGCTGATCTGGAATTTTCCTGTTATGACATCATAACAGGAGAGGTTTCCTCCCTTTCCTCCGCCCAGAGAATCTGCCACGCCCATGCGAGCGCCATATTTGTCCCGGAGAGATCATGGCTTGTGAACGAGTTGGCAGTTTCTCAGTGTTTGGATGTATAAATGAGAACAGAAGTCTTGCTCAGTTCCTTCTGATCTGTGATCAGTGATCTCTGATGTGTAGCTAATTATTCAAGTTCACACAGAACTTTATTATTCGTGCTGCGGCTTCTCTCTCTCCCGACACAGAGCGGTGTTTTCTATCTTGTGAGTCAGTGTTTTTGTAAGTTCTCTCTGTTAGCAATCTCTCGTCTCTGCTAGTGATGTCCAGTTCGCGAACGAATCATTCTTTTGAACCGGTTCTTTTTAGTGAACCGGTTGAATCAGTTCACCAAATCGGACTGAATCGTTCTACTCTGTTGGCGTCTCGAGTCAGCGCTGATCCATAATTTACTAAAGTTCCTAACTTTCTGACATGAGTGACAGTCCCTCCGACTAGAAATAAACGAATAACCTGAAGTATATTCTAGAAACTACAGCAGTTCACTGATCTGAGACATGCTGAGAACTGATGTGAAGTGACATCCGTCTCTCTGTTAAACCACGCCCCCTCCGCTCATTTCAAATGCAAAGATGTCAGCCAATCACAACAGTGGGTGTTTTCACTGAAGTCTCACAGTAGACACGCCCCTTGAAACAGAGCATTCAGCCAGAGGGGTAATAACAGTATAGAAAAAAATGCCTTTTATTTCTAAATTATGACATTTTATGATGTCAAAGTCATACTAACAATATAAGTACACCTCAGGAAACATTATAAAATAATAGAAAAATGCCATGCCATGGGACCTTTAATGAATGATAACAGCATATTAATTCATACTAGCAAAATATGAATTAATGTTAGCAACATGCTAATCCATGCTAGCAACATGTTAATTTGTGTTAAAACGTGAAAATGTTAAATAATGACAACATGTTAAAACATGCTAGCAACATGTTAATTAATGTTAAAACATGCTAGCAATATGTTAAATCATATTAACATAATGTTAGCAAACATGCTAAATCATGCTAACAAACATGCTAAAATTATCTAAATTGTTAACATGTTAAATCATGCTAGCAACATGTTAATTAATGTTAAAACATGCTTAACATCATGCTAGCAAACATGCTAAATCATGCTAGCAAACAGGGTAAATAATGGGGTAAATCGTGTTAAAACTCTAAAGCAACATGCTAATCAGGTTAGCAACATGCTAAATAAAGTTGAAACATGCTAGCAACACACAAAGAGATTAAGAGATTTAAAAAAAGTTCAAATTTACTCATCATAATTATGAGCTGAAATTATGAGTCCAAATTCTGACATGTCATAATTATGATATTAAAAAGTTGAAACTGACTTATGACTGAATTATGAAATTCATAATTATGACGAAGATGCGATGATAACATATTAAGTTATGAAATGAAAAATCACAAAATTATTCTTGAAATTATGATGTCAAATTATGAAATAAGTCAAAATTCTGACATAACTTTTTAAGTTTCGACATTTTACATGATAATTATATCATAAGTTCAACTATAATGCTATAATTATGACTTTTTAAATACATTTTTTTTTTTACTTTGTTAGATCTTATTACATTATAGTTGAAATTATGAGTCAAAATTCTGACGTAAGATGTAAAGTCAAAATTGACGTAAACAGACAAATTTATGATATAAAGTCAAAACTAGACATAAAAAATCAAAATTGCACAGAAAAGTTGAAATTATGATGAGATGAGTCATAATGAGATGTCGAAATGTTTTATTAAGTTTTAAAAATGTTTAATTACTTAAAGTTATAATTATGACAATCATTCTACTTGAAATTTCTGAAATTTTATTACATTATATAGAAAGTCAAAATTCTGACAAGTCGAAACTGACTCAAAAAGTCATAAATATGAGTTGAAATTATGACTGTCATGATGAGATGAAGTCAAAACTGTGATTATGACATTATGAAATTATGACTTAAGATAAATATGACATTAGGACATAAGATGAAAAAAGTCAAAATTGACGTAAAATATCATAAATATGACATCAGAGCTAACTCAAAACTCTGACTGAAGATACAAGAAAGTCAAAATTTACTTAATTTATGAAATAAAACGTCAAAATTATGAGTCATAATTATGATAAAAAGTTGAAACTGATTTTGAGGTCAAAATTTTGACTTAAAGTCATGACATTACAGTTGAAATGACAATCAAAATTCAGACTTAAGCCATAATTATGACATTAAAAAGTTGATATGTATTTGTATATATATAAATTGTATGTATGATATTATATAAAAAGTAAAAATTCTGACAAGTCGAAACAGAAATTATTAAATCGTCAGAAATTGCGACTGTCATAACGAGATGAAAAGACGAAATGGACTTAAGTCATAAATATGACAGTTGAAATTATGATCATAGTTTAAAAAGTGATATAATGTCGATATATAAATGAATAAAACCCTTGAAAAACATGTTTAAAATTAATTTTAATCACCATCTGGACAGTCAACATGTGCTTATGCTTCCCACCAGACCCTTTACATTAAACAGCGTTTACATGATAAACTTCCTCATTCTATAGGAATTAAGAGTCATGTGACGTTCTGGGTTATTCTACGCCTCTAGAACATGCTTTAGCTCAGCCCGTGTTAGAGAGGCTGATGAAGGACAGGATGAAGAACACGAGGGACATCGTTTGGCACCAGAACTGCAGAAACACCCAAGATGGAGGAGCTGAAGCCAGACGAGCGGCAGCTGTCAATCACATCCCTTTCACAGGAAGCCCCGCCCTCAGGCGATCAGCAGCCAGAACATGATGAGCAGCGCCACCAGCAGGAAGAGGCGGGACAGGAACTGCTCATCTGTGTGCTGAGGGGTCCCAGGGGCCGCTGCGGGGGGGCAGGAGAGAGCAGTGACATCATCAGTGACATCATCAGCGACATCAGCAACACATTCACTTCCTCAGAGCTTCTGTCTCGCTTTACAGCACATTTTACATCAAGACACATTTACTGGAGAAACAACATGCTAATCTGTGCTAGCAACATGCTAATCTGTGCTAGCAAACATGATAATCTGCGCTAGCAAACATGCTAATCTGCGCTAGCAACATGCTAATCTGTGCTAGCAAACATGCTAATCTGTGCTAGCAACATGCTAATCTGTGCTAGCAACATGCTAATCTGTGCTAGCAACATGCTAATCCGTGCTAGCAACATGCTAATCTGTGCTAGCAAACATGCTAATCTGTGCTAGCAACATGCTAATCTGTGCTAGCAACATGCTAATCTGTGCTAGCAACATGCTAATCCGTGCTAGCAACATGCTAATCCGTGCTAGCAACATGCTAATCTGTGCTAGCAACATGCTAATATGTGCTAGCAAACATGCTAATCTGTGCTAGCAACATGCTAATCCGTGCTAGCAACATGCTAATCCGTGCTAGAAACATGCTAATCTGTGCTAGCAACATGCTAATCCGTGCTAGCAACATGCTAATCCGTGCTAGCAACATGCTAATCCGTGCTAGCAAACATGCTAATCTGTGCTAGCAACATGCTAATCTGTGCTAGCAACATGCTAATCTGTGCTAGCAACATGCTAATCCGTGCTAGCAACATGCTAATCCGTGCTAGCAACATGCTAATCTGTGCTAGCAACATGCTAATATGTGCTAGCAAACATGCTAATCTGCGCTAGCAACATGCTAATCTGTGCTAGCAAACATGCTAATCTGTGCTAGCAACATGCTAATCTGTGCTAGCAACATGCTAATCTGTGCTAGCAAACATGCTAATCTGCGCTAGCAAACATGCTAATCTGTGCTAGCAACATGCTAATCTGTGCTAGCAACATGCTAATCTGTGCTAGCAACATGCTAATCTGTGCTAGCAACATGCTAATCTGTGCTAGCAAACATGCTAATCTGTGCTAGCAACATGCTAATCTGTGCTAGCAAACATGCTAATCTGTGCTAGCAACATGCTAATCCGTGCTAGCAAAATGCTAATCTGTGCTAGCAAATATGCTAATTAATGATGACAAAATGCTAATCTGTGCTAGAAACATGCTAATCCGTGCTAGCAACATGCTAATCTGTGCTAGCAACATGCTAATCTGTGCTAGCAACATGCTAATCTGCGCTAGCAAACATGCTAATCTGCGCTAGCAACATGCTAATCTGTGCTAGCAAACATGCTAATCTGTGCTAGCAACATGCTAATCTGTGCTAGCAACATGCTAATCTGTGCTAGCAACATGCTAATCTGTGCTAGCAAACATGCTAATCTGCGCTAGCAAACATGCTAATCTGTGCTAGCAACATGCTAATCTGTGCTAGCAACATGCTAATCTGTGCTAGCAACATGCTAATCTGTGCTAGCAACATGCTAATCTGTGCTAGCAACATGCTAATCTGTGCTAGCAACATGCTAATCTGTGCTAGCAAACATGCTAATCTGTGCTAGCAAACATGCTAATCTGTGCTAGCAACATGCTAATCCGTGCTAGCAAAATGCTGATCTGTGCTAGCAAACATGTTAATCTGTGCTAGCAAGCATGCTAATTAATGATAACAAAATGCTAATCTGTGCTATAAACATGCTAATCCGTGCTAGCAAAATGCTAATCTGTGCTACCAAACATGCTAATCTGCGCTAGCAACATGCTAATCTGTGCCAGCAACATGCTAATCCGTGCTAGCAAAATGCTAATCTGTGCTAGCAAACATGCTAATTTGTGCTAACAACATGTAAATCTGTTAACAACATGCTAATCTGTGCGAGCAACATGCTAATCCGTGCTAGCAAAATGCTAATCTAAGCGAGCAACATGCTAATCTGTGCTAGCAACATGCTAATCTGTGCTAGCAAACATGCTAATTTGTGCTAACAACATGTAAATCTGTTAACAACATGCTAATCTGTGCGAGCAACATGCTAATCTGAGCTAGCAACATGCTAATCCGTGCTAGCAACATGCTAATCTGTGCTAGCAAACATGCTAATTTGTGCTAGCAAACATGCTAATTTGTGCTAACAACATGTTAATCTGTTAACAACATGCTAATCCGTGCTAACAACATGCTAATCCGTGCTAGCAAAATGCTAATCTATGTTAGCAAACATGCTTATCTGAGATAGCAACATGCTAATCTGTGCTAGCAACATGCTAATCCGTGCTAACAAACATGTTTATCTGAGATGGCAACATGCTAATCCGTGCAAACGCAAAATGCTAATCTATGTTAGCAAAATGCTAATTCGTGCTATTAAAATGCTAATCTGTGCTAACAAAATGCTAATCTGTGCTAGCAAACATGCTAATTCATGATAACATGCTAATCTGCGCTAGCAACAAGCTAATCCGTGCAAGCAAAATGATAATCTGTGTTAACATGCTAATCCGTGTTAGCAAACATTCTAATCCTTGTTAAGAAACATGCTAATCTGGGATAGCAAAATGCTAATCGGTGCTAGCAATTAGGTTAACATGTTAGTCCGTTCTAGCAAAATACTAATCCGTGATAAGTAGTTATGCAGGTCAGTGTTGGTAGTGATTGTGTACCTGGTGCTGGTCGTCCGTCATTGATGTTGAAGGCCGTGGCAAAGATGCCAAAAGGAAAAGCTCCGATCCCGAAAGACATCTGGAATCCTCCATCTCCGAAGCCAAAGCCCTGAAACCCCTGCAAACACAAGTAACATACTCGTCACATACTCACTCGTAACATACTCACTCAACATATACTCGTAACATACTCACTCAACATATACTCGTAACATACTCACTCAACATATACTCGTAACATACTCACTCAACATATACTCGTAACATACTCACTCAACATATACTCGTCACATACTCACTCAACATATACTCGTCACGTACTCACTCGTAACATACTCACTCAACATATACTCGTCACATACTCACTCAACATATACTCGTAACATACTCACTCAACATATACTCGTAACATACTCACTCAACATATACTCGTCACATACTCACTCAACATATACTCGTCATATACTCACTCAACATATACTCGTAACATACTCACTCAACATATACTCGTCACATACTCACTCAACATATACTCGTCATATACTCACTCAACATATACTCGTCATATACTCACTCAACATATACTCGTCATATACTCACTCAACATATACTCGTCATATACTCACTCAACATATACTCGTCACATACTCACTCAACATATACTCGTCATATACTCACTCAACATATACTCGTCATATACTCACTCAACATATACTCGTCACATACTCACTCAACATATACTCGTCATATACTCACTCAACATATACTCGTCATATACTCACTCAACATATACTCGTCACATACTCACTCAACATATACTCGTCATATACTCACTCAACATATACTCGTCACATACTCACTCAACATATACTCGTCATATACTCACTCAACATATACTCGTCATATACTCACTCAACATATACTCGTCACATACTCACTCAACATATACTCGTCACATACTCACTCAACATATACTCGTCACATACTCACTCAACATATACTCGTCACATACTCACTCAACATATACTCGTAACATACTCACTCAACATATACTCGTCACATACTCACTCAACATATACTCGTAACATACTCACTCAACATATACTCGTCATATACTCACTCAACATATACTCGTCATATACTCACTCAACATATACTCGTCACATACTCACTCAACATATACTCGTCATATACTCACTCAACATATACTCGTCACATACTCACTCAACATATACTCGTCACATACTCACTCAACATATACTCGTCATATACTCACTCAACATATACTCGTCACATACTCACTCAACATATACTCGTCACATACTCACTCAACATATACTCGTCACATACTCACTCAACATATACTCGTCACATACTCACTCAACATATACTCGTAACATACTCACTCAACATATACTCGTCACATACTCACTCAACATATACTCGTCACATACTCACTCAACATATACTCGTCATATACTCACTCAACATATACTCGTCATATACTCACTCAACATATACTCGTCACATACTCACTCAACATATACTCGTCATATACTCACTCAACATATACTCGTCATATACTCACTCAACATATACTCGTCATATACTCACTCAACATATACTCGTCATATACTCACTCAACATATACTCGTCACATACTCGTCACATACTCACTCAACATATACTCGTTACATACTCACTCAACATATACTCGTCACATACTCACTCAACATATACTCGTCATATACTCACTCAACATATACTCGTCATATACTCACTCAACATATACTCGTCACATACTCACTCAACATATACTCGTCACATACTCACTCAACATATACTCGTAACATACTCACTCGTGACATACTCACTCAACATATACTCGTCACATACTCACTCAACATATACTCGTCACATACTCGTCACATACTCACTCAACATATACTCGTCACATACTCACTCAACATATACTCGTAACATACTCACTCGTAACATACTCACTCAACATATACTCGTCACATACTCACTCAACATATACTCGTCACATACTCACTCAACATATACTCATAACATACTCACTCAACATATACTCGTCATATACTCACTCAACATATACTCGTCACATACTCGTCACATACTCACTCAACATATACTCGTCACATACTCACTCAACATATACTCGTAACATACTCACTCGTAACATACTCACTCAACATATACTCGTCACATACTCACTCAACATATACTCGTCACATACTCACTCAACATATACTCGTAACATACTCAGTCAACATATACTCGTAACATACTCACTCAACATATACTCGTAACATACTCACTCAACATATACTCGTAACATACTCGTCACATACTCACTCAACATATACTCGTCACATACTCACTCAACATATACTCGTAACATACTCGTCACATACTCACGCAACATATACTCGTCACATACTCACTCAACATATACTCGTCACGTACTCACTCGTAACATACTCACTCAACATATACTCGTCACATACTCACTCAACATATACTCGTAACATACTCACTCAACATATACTCGTCACATACTCACTCAACATATACTCGTCACATACTCACTCAACATATACTCGTCACATACTCACTCAACATATACTCGTAACATACTCACTCAACATATACTCGTAACATACTCACTCAACATATACTCGTAACATACTCACTCAACATATACTCGTCACATACTCGTCACATACTCACTCGTAACATACTCACTCAACATATACTCGTCACATACTCAATCAACATATACTCGTAACATACTCACTCAACATACTCATCACATACTCACTCAACATATACTCGTCACATACTCACTCAACATATACTCGTAACATACTCACTCAACATATACTCGTAACATACTCACTCAACATATACTCGTAACATACTCACTCAACATATACTCGTCACATACTCACTCAACATATACTCGTCACATACTCGTCACATACTCACTCGTAACATACTCACTCAACATATACTCGTCACATACTCAATCAACATATACTCGTAACATACTCACTCAACATACTCGTCACATACTCACTCAACATATACTCGTCATATACTCACTCAACATATACTCGTCACATACTCACTCAACATATACTCGTAACATACTCACTCAACATATACTCGTCACATACTCACTCAACATATACTCGTCACATACTCACTCAACATATACTCGTAACATACTCACTCAACATATACTCGTAACAAACTCACTCAACATATACTCGTCACGTACTCACTCAACATATACTCGTCACATACTCACTCAACAAATACTCGTCACATAATCACTCAACATATACTCGTCACATACTCACTCAACATATACTCGTCACATACTCACTCAACATATACTCGTCACGTACTCACTCAACATATACTCGTCACATACTCACTCAACATATACTCGTCACATACTCACTCAACATATACTCGTCACATACTCACTCAACATATACTCGTAACACTCACTCAACATATACTCGTAACATACTCACTCAACATATACTCGTCACGTACTCACTCAACATATACTCGTCACATACTCACTCAACATATACTCGTCACATACTCACTCAACATATACTTGTCACATACTCACTCAACATATACTCGTCACATACTCACTCAACATATACTCGTCACATACTCACTCAACATACTCGTCACATACTCACTCAACATATACTCACTCAACATATACTCGTCACATACTCACTCAACATACTCGTCACATACTCACTCAACATATACTCGTCACATACTCACTCAACATATACTCGTAACATACTCACTCAACATATACTCGTCACGTACTCACTCGTAACATACTCACTCAACATATACTCGTCACATACTCACTCGTAACATACTAACTCAACATATACTCGTAACATACTAACTCAACATATACTCGTCACATACTCACTCGTAACATACTAACTCAACATATACTCATAACATACTAACTCAACATATACTCGTCACATACTCACTCAACATATACTCGTAACATACTCACTCAACATATACTCGTCACGTACTCACTCGTGACATACTCACTCAACATACACTCGTCACATACTCACTCAACATATACTCGTCACATACTCAATCGTAACATACTCACTCAACATATACTCGTCACATACTCACTCAACATATACTCGTAACATACTCACTCAACATATACTCGTCACGTACTCACTCGTAACATACTCACTCAACATATACTCGTCACGTACTCACTCGTGACATACTCACTCAACATATACTCGTCACATACTCACTCAACATATACTCGTCGCATACTCACTCAACATATACTCGTAACATACTCACTCAACATATACTCGTAACATACTCACTCAACATATACTCGTAACATACTCACTCGTCACATACTCACTCAACATATACTCGTAACATACTCACTCAACATATACTCGTCACATACTCACTCAACATATACTCGTAACATACTCACTCAACATATACTCGTAACATACAAACTCAACATATACTCATCACATACTCACTCGTAACATACTCACTCAACATATACTCGTCACATACTCACTCAACATATACTCGTCACATACTCACTCAACATATACTCGTCACATACTCACTCAACATATACTCGTCACATACTCACTCAACATATACTCGTCACATACTCACTCAATATATACTCGTAACATACTCACTCAACATATACTCGTCACATACTCACTCAACATATACTCGTAACATACAAACTCAACATATACTCGTCACGTACTCACTCGTAACATACTCACTCAACATATACTCGTCACATACTCACTCAACATATACTCGTAACATACTCACTCAACATATACTCGTCACATACTCACTCAACATATACTCGTAACATACTCACTCAACATATACTCGTCACATACTCACTCAACATATACTCGTAACATACTCACTCAACATATACTCGTAACATACAAACTCAACATATACTCATCACATACTCACTCGTAACATACTCACTCAACATATACTCGTCACATACTCACTCAACATATACTCGTCACATACTCACTCAACATATACTCGTCACATACTCACTCAACATATACTCGTCACATACTCACTCAATATATACTCGTAACATACTCACTCAACATATACTCGTCACATACTCACTCAACATATACTCGTAACATACAAACTCAACATATACTCGTCACGTACTCACTCGTAACATACTCACTCAACATATACTCGTCACATACTCACTCAACATATACTCGTAACATACTCACTCAACATATACTCGTCACATACTCACTCAACATATACTCGTAACATACTCACTCAACATATACTCGTAACATACTCACTCAACATATACTCGTAACATACTCACTCAACATATACTCGTCACATACTCACTCAACATATACTCGTCACGTACTCACTCGTAACATACTCACTCAACATATACTCGTCACATACTCACTCAACATATACTCGTAACATACTCACTCAACATATACTCGTAACATACTCACTCAACATATACTCGTCACATACTCACTCAACATATACTTGTCACATACTCACTCAACATATACTCGTCACATACTCACTCAACATATACTCGTCACATACTCACTCAACATATACTCGTCATATACTCACTCAACATATACTCACTCAACATAGACTCACTCAACATAGACTCGTCATATACTCACTCAACATATACTCGTCATATACTCACTCAACATATACTCGTCATATACTCACTCAACATATACTCGTCATATACTCATTTAACATATACTCGTCATATACTCACTCAACATATACTCACTCAACATATACTCGTCATATACTCACTCAACATATACTCGTCACGTACTCACTCAACATATACTCGTCACATACTCACTCAACATATACTCGTCACATACTCACTCAACATATACTCGTCATTTACTCACTCAACATAAACTCGTCACATACTCACTCAACATATAATCACTCAACATATATTCGTCACATACTCACTCAACATATACTCGTCACATACTCACTCAACATTTACTCACTCAACATATACGTCACATACTCACTCAATATATACTCGTCACATACTCACTCAACATATACTCGTCAAATACTCACAACATATACTCGTCACATACTCACTCAACATACACTCGTCACATACTCACTCGTCACACACTCACTCAACATATACTCGTCACATACTCACTCAACATATACTCGTCACATACTCACTCAACATATACTCGTCACATACTCACTGGTCATATACTCACTCAACATATACTCACTCAACATATACTCGTCACATACTCACTCAACATATACGTCACATACTCACTCAACATATACTCGTCACATACTCACTCAACATATACTCATCAAATACTCACAACATATACTCGTCACATACTCACTCACCATATACTCATCAAATACTCACAACATATACTCGTCACATACTCACTGGTCACATACTCACTCAACATATACTCGTCACATACTCACTCAACCTATACTCGTCACACACTCGCTCGTCACACACTCGCTCGTCACACACTCGCTCGTCACACACTCGCTCGTCACACACTCGCTCGTCACACACTCGCTCGTCACACACTCTCTCGTCACACACTCTCTCGTCACACACTCTCTCGTCTGCTCACTCACTGCTCACTCACTGCTCACCTACACACTCACTGCTCACTCACTGCTCACTCACTGCTCACTCACTGCTCCACTACACACTCACTGCTCACTCACTGCTCACTCACTGCTCACTCACTGCTCCACTACACACTCACTGCACACTCACTGCTCCACTACACACTCACTGCTCACTCACTACACACTCACTGCTCACTCACTGCTCCACTACACACTCGCTGCTCACTCACTGCTCCACTACACACTCACTGCTCACTCACTGCTCCACTACACACTCACTAAACACTAACTGCTCACTCACTGCTCCACTACACACTCACTGCTCACTCACTGCTCACTCAGTGCTCACTCAGTGCTCACTCAGTGCTCACTCAGTGCTCACTCACTGCTCACTCAGTGCTCCACTACACACTCACTGCTCACTCACTGCTCACTCACTGCTCACTCACTGCTCACTCACTGCTCACTCACTGCTCACTCACTGCTCACTCACTGCTCACTCACTGCTCACTCACTGCTCCCCTACACACTCACTGCTCACTCACTGCTCACTCACTGCTCACTCACTCACTGCTCCTCACTCACTGCTCACTCACTGCTCACTCACTGCTCACTCACTGCTCACTCACTGCTCACTCACTGCTCACTCACTGCTCACTCACTGCTCCCCTACACACTCACTGCTCACTCACTGCACACTCACTGCTCACTCACTGCTCACTCACTACACACTCACTGCTCACTCACTGCTCACTCACTACACACTCACTACACACTCACTGCTCACTCACTGCTCACTCACTGCTCACTCACTGCTCACTCACTGCTCACTCACTGCTCCCCTACACACTCACTGCTCACTCACTGCTCCCCTACACACTCACTGCTCACTCACTGCTCCACTACACACTCACTGCTCACTCACTGCTCCACTACACACTCACTGCTCACTCACTGCTCACTCACTGCACACTCACTGCTCACTCACTGCTCACTCACTGCACACTCACTCCGTGCTCACTCACTGCTCACTCACTGCTCACTCACTGCTCCCCTACACACTCACTGCTCACTCACTGCTCACTCACTGCTCCCCTACACACTCACTGCTCACTCACTGCACACTCACTACACACTCACTACACACTCACTCCTCACTCACTGCTCACTCACTGCTCACTCACTGCACACTCACTGCTCACTCACTGCTCACTCACTCCGTGCTCACTCCGTGCTCACTCCGTGCTCACTCACTGCTCACTCACTGCTCACTCACTGCACACTCACTGCTCACTCACTGCTCACTCACTGCTCACTCACTCCTCACTCACTGCTCACTCACTGCTCACTCACTGCTCACTCACTGCTCACTCACTGCTCACTCACTGCTCACTCACTGCTCACTCACTGCACACTCACTGCACACTCACTGCACACTCACTCCTCACTCACTGCTCACTCACTGCTCACTCACTCCTCACTCACTCCTCACTCACTCCTCACTCACTGCTCACTCACTGCTCACTCACTGCTCACTCACTCCTCACTCACTGCTCACTCACTCCTCACTCACTGCTCACTCACTGCTCACTCACTGCTCACTCACTCCTCACTCACTGCTCACTCACTGCTCACTCACTGCTCACTCACTGCACACTCACTCCTCACTCACTGCTCACTCACTGCACACTCACTGCACACTCACTCCTCACTCACTGCTCACTCACTGCTCACTCACTGCTCCCCTACACACTCACTGCTCACTCACTGCACACTCACTGCACACTCACTGCTCACTCACTGCACACTCACTCCTCACTCACTCCTCACTCACTCCTCACTCACTCCTCACTCACTCCTCACTCACTCCTCACTCACTCCTCACTCACTCCTCACTCACTGCTCACTCACTGCTCACTCACTGCTCACTCAGTGCTCACTCACTGCTCACTCACTGCTCACTCACTGCTCACTCACTGCTCACTCACTGCTCACTCACTGCTCACTCACTGCTCACTCACTCCTCACTCACTGCTCACTCACTGCACACTCACTGCACACTCACTGCTCACTCACTGCTCACTCACTGCTCACTCACTGCTCACTCACTGCTCCTCACTCACTGCACACTCACTGCTCACTCACTGCACACTCACTGCACACTCACTGCACACTCACTGCACACTCACTGCACACTCACTGCACACTCACTCCTCACTCACTGCTCACTCACTGCTCACTCACTGCTCCCCTACACACTCACTGCTCACTCACTGCTCACTCACTGCACACTCACTCCTCACTCACTGCTCACTCACTGCTCACTCACTACACACTCACTGCTCACTCACTGCACACTCACTGCACACTCACTGCACACTCACTGCACACTCAGTGCTCACTCACTGCTCACTCACTGCTCACTCACTACACACTCACTACACACTCACTACACACTCACTACACACTCACTACACACTCACTACACACTCACTACTCACTCACTGCTCACTCACTGCTCACTCACTACACACTCACTACACACTCACTACACACTCACTACACACTCACTACACACTCACTGCTCACTCACTGCTCACTCACTGCTCACTCACTGCTCACTCACTGCTCACTCACTGCTCCTCTACACACTGGAGCTGAAGCGTGTCTGATTGCAGGTGGTCATGAGTAATGGGTCTGGTTATGGTAATGATTACGCAAGAGCTCCAGGAGTTGAGTGAGCAGAATGTGATGCAACCCCAGCGTCAGGCGTCCTCAGAGAGGCTCTAATCAGCCCCAGCGGGCCTGAGGAATTACCCTCAGCTTCCTCATCATCACACACTTTCATCACTAACGTCTCGAGCAATGACACGCCAGCGTTGCAAACAACCTTTAATGATCTACACAGTGAGTGTGTGTGTGAGAGTGTGTGTGTGTGTGTGTGTGTGTGTGATATACTCACGCCACGGTTCTCCGGCTCGGGACGCTGCCCTTGTGGCCGAGGAGGAGTTCGCTCTCTGAAAACACAAACATCACTTCAGATGTTCAGCGCTACAGAAGAACACACACGTCTCTGCTCAACAATCAGTGTGTGTGTGTGTGTGTATGTACCTGGGGTCTTGTTGTCCGGTGTGTGTGTGTGTGTGTGTGTGTACCTGGGGTCTTGTTGTCCGGTGTGTGTGTGTGTGTGTGTACCTGGGGTCTTGTTGTCCGGTGTGTGTGTGTGTGTGTGTACCTGGGGTCTTGTTGTCCGGTGTGTGTGTGTGTGTGTGTGTACCTGGGGTCTTGTTGTCCGGTGTGTGTGTGTGTGTGTGTGTGTACCTGGGGTCTTGTTGTCCGGTGTGTGTGTGTGTGTGTGTGTGTGTGTGTGTACCTGGGGTCTTGTTGTCCGGTGTGTGTGTGTGTACCTGGGGTCTTGTTGTCCGGTGTGTGTGTGTGTGTGTGTACCTGGGGTCTTGTTGTCCGGTGTGTGTGTGTGTGTGTGTGTGTACCTGGGGTCTTGTTGTCCGGTGTGTGTGTGTGTGTGTGTGTGTGTGTGTGTGTGTGTGTACCTGGGGTCTTGTTGTCCGGTGTGTGTGTGTGTACCTGGGGTCTTGTTGTCCGGTGTGTGTGTGTGTGTGTGTGTACCTGGGGTCTTGTTGTCCGGTGTGTGTGTGTGTGTGTACCTGGGGTCTTGTTGTCCTGTGTGTGTGTGTGTGTGTGTGTGTGTGTACCTGGGGTCTTGTTGTCCGGTGTGTGTGTGTGTGTGTGTACCTGGGGTCTTGTTGTCCGGTGTGTGTGTGTGTGTGTGTGTACCTGGGGTCTTGTTGTCCGGTGTGTGTGTGTGTGTGTGTGTGTGTACCTGGGGTCTTGTTGTCCGGTGTGTGTGTGTGTGTGTGTGTGTGTGTGTGTGTACCTGGGGTCTTGTTGTCCGGTGTGTGTGTGTGTACCTGGGGTCTTGTTGTCCGGTGTGTGTGTGTGTGTGTGTACCTGGGGTCTTGTTGTCCGGTGTGTGTGTGTGTGTGTGTGTGTACCTGGGGTCTTGTTGTCCGGTGTGTGTGTGTGTGTGTGTGTGTGTGTGTGTGTGTGTACCTGGGGTCTTGTTGTCCGGTGTGTGTGTGTGTACCTGGGGTCTTGTTGTCCGGTGTGTGTGTGTGTGTGTGTGTACCTGGGGTCTTGTTGTCCGGTGTGTGTGTGTGTGTGTACCTGGGGTCTTGTTGTCCTGTGTGTGTGTGTGTGTGTGTGTGTGTGTGTGTACCTGGGGTCTTGTTGTCCGGTGTGTGTGTGTGTGTGTACCTGGGGTCTTGTTGTCCGGTGTGTGTGTGTGTGTGTGTGTGTGTGTGTGTACCTGGGGTCTTGTTGTCCGGTGTGTGTGTGTGTGTGTGTACCTGGGGTCTTGTTGTCCGGTGTGTGTGTGTGTGTGTGTACCTGGGGTCCTGTTGTCCTGTGTGTGTGTGTGTGTGTGTGTTTGTGTACCTGGGGTCTTGTTGTCCGGTGTGTGTGTGTGTGTGTGTACCTGGGGTCTTGTTGTCCGGTGTGTGTGTGTGTGTGTGTGTGTGTACCTGGGGTCTTGTTGTCCGGTGTGTGTGTGTGTGTGTGTGTGTACCTGGGGTCTTGTTGTCCGGTGTGTGTGTGTGTGTGTGTACCTGGGGTCTTGTTGTCCGGTGTGTGTGTGTGTGTGTGTGTGTACCTGGGGTCTTGTTGTCCGGTGTGTGTGTGTGTGTGTGTGTGTACCTGGGGTCTTGTTGTCCGGTGTGTGTGTGTGTGTGTGTGTGTGTGTACCTGGGGTCTTGTTGTCCGGTGTGTGTGTGTGTGTGTGTGTGTGTGTACCTGGGGTCTTGTTGTCCGGTGTGTGTGTGTGTGTGTACCTGGGGTCTTGTTGTCCGGTGTGTGTTTGACGTTTGAGTCGTTCGTTCTTTTGCCACGTGACTTGTCACCGTATTGAACACTAGTTCACGTAGTTATTTTTTTATTTTATATATATAATTTTCAGTTAATATCAGACATATACAAATATGGGAAATATATTGACTATTCAAGTCACAAATTCAAGTCAATTACTCATTTTGAATCATATTGCACAAACACAAACACACACACACACACACACATACAATATATATATAAAATATGTTTTTGTATAGGTGCTATAGGCCTATAAGCTATGTTACAAAGGTTTAGGTAACATTTTTAAACTGATTTTTATTCATTAATAACACAAGGACAACAAAATTATATAACAACTCAATAGAGAAAAATAAAATACAGTTGATTCAAAACGAGTAATAGTCTAATTGACTTGAATTTGTGATGTTAGACTTGAATAGTCAATATATTTCCCATATTTGTATATGTCTGATATTAACTGAGAATTATATATATAAAAAAAAAAACTATAAAAAAAAATTAACTACGTGCTTGTTAGTAAAAAGGTTGTGAACTAGTGACAGGAAGAACGAAAGACTCAAACCCGAAAGACTCGTAAGAACGAATCTTTTCTGTTTCCGCTACTGACAGCATAGAGTCTATAGGACTGACAGGAAGAACCAAAGACTCAAACCCCAACTCGAGACTCGAAAGATGAACTAATCATTTTTGTTGTTTCCAGTACAGATTCAGCGTAATGCGCATGCGCGGTCAACACAAAATGAACGAATCACTCTCTGAGACGCTGTGAAGGGAAGGAAGTTGCGCTAGACGGAACGCGGGTATATTTTATAATAGTTTTACCTCATATCTTCTTTTCATAATCCTTGGGGAAAATAAAAATAAAGCGAAAATAAGATTAATATCACAGCAATAAAGTGTAAGCAGACTACATTTTTGTTTAGTTCTCTGGCCATCGTCTCGAACGTCAAGATGACGTTGGCTGTTGTGCTTTTACAGTGTGTAAGTGAATGTCGTGATATTACTGATCATGTGAAGATTTTGCAGCGGCGCTGAAAATACATTGTAGGGGAAACACTGCATCTTCAGACACAAATGAAGATATTTTAGTGTAAATCTGATGCTCTGAAAGGCCTCCATTGGCTCAACTTTACACTCTCAAGACCCTTAAAAGACACTAAAGACTAAAGTTACAAAGTCCATCTCACTACAGCGGCTCTACAATAACTTTATGAAGACGAGAATAGTTTCTGTGCGCAAAAAACCCTAAATAACGACTTATATAGTGATGACGATTTCAAAACACGACATCATGAAGCTTCGAAGCGTTATGAATCAGTGAGTCGATTCAGCGGTTCAGAGCGTTATGAATCAGTGAGTCGATTCAGCGGTTCAGAGCGTTATGAATCAGTGAGTCGATTCAGCGGTTCAGAGCGTTATGAATCAG
>NC_137100.1:1136761-1146761 GCF_949357685.1 Gobio gobio | reverse complement strand
CTATATATCGGTTTGTTCAACTATATATCGGTTTGATCAACTATATATCGGTTTGTTCAACTATATATTGGTTTGCTCAACTATATATTGGTTTGATCAACTATATATTGGTTTGTATATATCGGTTTGTTCAACTATATATCGGTTTGTTCAACTATGTATTGGTTTAGATACATTAAAGTTTGTTAATTTATACATTGGTTTGTTGAAATACATGTTTTTGGCTCAAATTTGTATTGGTAAGGACAAATTGGTTTGCTGGTGAGTTGATGGGGTTGTCACAATTGTTTTCTACATGTCAAAATATTATTTTATTACTATTACCAAAAGAGTGTATAGAGTGCACATTATTTGCTTTAAAAATATACACTCCTTAAAATATTAATTCATGCAAAGTGTATTTCCTATGATGATTTCTTTGTTACTCATGTGAAATTGTGGGGCTATTTCATAGACTGAGTTACAACCCAAATCAGAAAAAGTTGGGACAGTATGGAAAACGCATATATATAATAAAAAAAAGAAGTGATTTCTAAATTTACTTTGACCTGTATTTCATTGCAGACAATGTGAGCACAAAATATTTAATGTTTTGTCTGGTCAACTTCATGTAATTTGTAAATATGCATCCTTTCATGTCATTCAGACCTGCAACACATTTCAAAAAAAGTTGGGACAGAATCAATTTAGGGCTAATAATGAGGTAAAATGGTTAAATAATGATGTGATTTGAAACAGGTGATGTCAACAGGTGATTGTAATTATGATTTGGTACAAAAGCAGCATCCAAGAAAGGTCTAATCCTTTAGGAGCAAAGATGGGCCAAGGATCGCCAGTTTGCCAACAAATACGTGAGAAAATTATTGAAATGTTTAAAAACAATGTTCCTCAAAGAAAGATAGGAAGAGATTTGTATATTTCACATTCAACAGTGCATAACATAATTAAAAGATTCAAGGAATCTGGAGGAATTTCAGTGCGTAAAGGACAAGGGCGCAAGCCTAAGCTCAACAACCGTGATCTCCGATCCCTCAGGCGGCACTGCATCAAGAATCGTCATCATCTAGAAGCCATATCACCACATGGGCTCAGGACTACTTTGGCAAACCTTTGTCAAGTACCACAATACGTAGTTACATCCACAAATGCCAGTTAAAACTGTACTGTGCCAAAAGGAAGCCTATGTTAACAGTGTCCAGAAGCGCCGTCGACTTCTCTGGGCTCGAGGCATCTGGGATGGACCATCACACAGTGGAAACGTGTACTGTGCTCAGATGAAGCAGTATTTCAGGTATTTTTTGGGAGGAATGGACGCCGTGTGCTCCGGACCAAAGAAGAAAAGGATCATCCAGACTGTTACCAGCAACAAGTCCAGAAGCCAGGGTCTGTCATGGTATGGGGTTGTGTCAGTGCCCTTGGCAAAGGTAACTTGCACTTCTGTGAAGGCACCATTAATGCTGAAAAGTACATTTGGAGCTTTTGGAGCATAATATGCTGCCTTCAAGAAGACATCTTTTCCAGGAACGTCCATGCATATTTGAACAAGACAATGCAAAAGCACATTCTGCACATATTCTGCAGTCCTGGCTGCGGAGGAAGAGGGTTCGGGCACTTGACTGGCCTGCCTCAGTCCCGACCTGTAGAGAATAGAGAATGTGTGGAAGACCCCGTACTGTTGCCCACCTTAAGACTTGTTTGCAGGAAGAATGGGACAAAATTACACCTGAAACACTTCATCACTTGGTATCTTCCTAAACGTCCTTTAAGTGTTGTGAAAAGGAATGGCAACATTACAAAGTGGTAAATGCTTTACTGGCCCAACTTTTTTGAAATGTGTTGCAGGTCTGAATGACAGGAAAGGATGCATATTTACAAATGACATGAAGTTGACCAGACAAAACATGAAATATTTCATATTGTCTGCAATGAAATACAAGTCAAAGTAAATTTAGAAATCACTTTTTTTTTTTTTTTTTTTGCGTTTTCTATACTATCCCAACTTTTTCTGATTTGGGTTGTCAGACACAGGACGAGTGTGTGTTGCTCATGAAGACACAGAATGAGCCTCTGGTAAATCAGACACAGGACGAGTGTGTGTTGCTTGGGAATACACCGGCTGAATCTCTGCTGTTGCACACCATGACCCCACATTTTGCACCTGTAATTTGGGTTGGGGTGGGAAGATAAATAATGTAAATAATTAATAAATTGAATAGATAATGTGTCTTATGGAATGATAATCCGGACGATATTTAAGGAATTGTATTTGCAATTTACACAAACACGTGATTTGCCATTTGGATTTTCTTTTCCGTGTGTGCTACATGTCAAATAGAAATTTAGAAAACAGAATAGAAAAATAGCCAAATTTCAAATAGAAACGCAAAGTCCGTTTGCAATTGCATTTCCAATGTCTTATGAGTTATGACCCTGCCATTTTGAAATAGCAATAGAAAAATCACCCATTTGCTATTTCACTTCCTCCGCGTCCTGCCACAACCCGCACAAAACTCAAATGGAACCCCAATTTTCTATTGCTTTTTCAAAATGGCAGGGTCATAACTCATAAGACATTGGAAATGCAATTGCAAACGGACTTTGCGTTTCTATTTGAAATTTGGCAGACATGTTGCATACACGGAAAACAAAATCCAAACGCAATGGCAAATCAAACGTTTGTGTTTCCATTATGTCACAGCGTATGTGTTCACAAATTGAAAATGTAATTTCAAATACAATTTGAAAATTCCTTTTAAATATTGTCCGGAATATCATAGAAATCGCAAAGACACAGGTGTAATCACAGGGTTCCCACAATCATAGAGAGCCTGTAAATATCAAGTCATTTTAAAATTGTATGAAAATGTTAATCCTAGAATGCATGAACCAGACAACATACATGAATGCATAAAAGGGGTTTAAAAGACCCATGTTGGATTCAGTAATTTTCTGTCTGTGCAGACAAAAGGAATGTAAAAAAAAAATCATGAAAATACTGATCAAAGACATTAGACAATTTACCCTTGAAGATGGCATCTGTGAATCTTCAGCAGGGCGATCCAGTTCTTCGTCAGAAACATCTGTCTGAAATGTATCAGGAAAAGCAGAATGTTTTTGACATTACAAGACAATGCTAATCACATGTAAGACAGTCATGCATGATAACATTTCTTCCTTTTTTTTACACCCCAAATAGATCCTGAATACATAATAATAATAATAATGAATACATTCATTATTACTATATAAAGTTATCTATATATAAGTTGTGTCTCTGGCTGAATGTAAATGGTTCTTTGAGTGAAGATCCTTTTTAGTATGCAACCACTTAGTGACTGATTGGAAGCAAGTCTTGGTTGTACCAGTCTGTTATTTCAATGCTATTTGTAGTAAACAATAAATAAATCATAATAATAATAATTCACCAGTAGTCTTGTATTTGTATATGAATGTACATGAAATGTCATCTTAATGTTTAATGCTGCTACACAGTAACATATGTTTATTGTGATCAGCAATACATATCCTGAACCACACAATTTCTGTGCAAAACTCTCCTTGATCACTTCAATTACTCTTTCCTCATCTCATGAAATGTGGAACTCGAGCAGAAATGATATGTCCTTCATCAAACAGAATGGCTTTTGTGCCTCTTCTGGGGACAGTACCAAATCTGGGACCAGGGAGGAGGACAAGCTCCTTCATAAATGTGGGACTTTCTCGTGCTGGCCTCCTTACAGCTGATGCTGAAGAGCTAAGAAGACAATTATATATCAATATGTAAAAGTTTAGGCACCTTTTACCAAAAAAAAAAAAAAAAAACTTTTACCAACTAAGTTATCCTGTTTTGTTTTTTGTTTTCTCAGAGATAATTATCGGTGTATTCAGAGGCGTAGCAAGCTTTTCAAAAGTGTGGGGGATGGATGTGGTTTGTTTGTTAACAATAAAAACGATGAATGCAATGACAGAAGGGTACAAAAGGTATAACATACAAGATATATAATATATATATTCTGCATACCTCTGTTTTTTTTAACCACGGTGTTCGATTGGGTTCTGATGGCTCACATCAGTTTTTTGCCATTCTATTCTTAGGCGACGGGGACAGAAAGATGTTGAGAAAAATAAAATGCAATTTTTTTATTTTACTTAAAAGACTTGAAAAACCTTACTTAAACTTAAAACTTTACTTAAAAAAACCTTGTACACATTCCTAGTGTATGGTATAATATAAAATAAATATATATAAAGATTTACACTGGCAGCTCAGAGCTGTACAGCAGCATTTAAGAATGAAATTTAATGAATAAATGTAAAAATTAAACACTACATAGACTTCAATATAAAATAAATTGATTCTTATTAAAGCTACTGTATTAATGTTTTCAGTCAAGAGCAGAGAGTGCTTTTCTATGTCTTTTGTAGTTTTATTAACATTTAAGTCAATGGCTACCATCAGCTGTCGGTGTTCAACAGAAGAAATTAATACAGGTTTGGAACAATATTAGAGTGAGTAAATAATGACAGAATTTTAGAGGTGAACTGTCCCTTTAAGGACAGCGTGTTCACTATAGGCTGTGCTCCTGTCAATTTAAGACGTGCATCTAATATACAGACACACGCAAATGTACTTTCACTTTACACATAACCGACTGTGTTTATGTTAACCTTGTGTGTATTTGACAGTATGACACATAGCACAGTAAGACTACTTAGTCCAGTAATCAAGTGTTTGACAGGCTTTTAGTCTGCGCGCGCTCTGCGTGTTAAACCGGTGCATAGCACGCGATTAACCGGCAAGGCTTTAAAACGCATGCAAACAATTAACTTTCGTGATTGTGAATAACGTGTTCCGTGAGTATAACTCTCTGACTCCAGCACTGCAAGCGTGTCTAGCACTGTGTATAGTATTAGTGATTGGATATTTGCTCATATCAGCGCGTAGACTCACAGGCACACTGCAAAAAAAAAAGAAAAGAAAACCACGCAATTCACAAGCGCTTATTGAACCGTGATTGCCGTACCGAACGGTTTAATATTATAATGATCATCCCTAAAGCGTTTGTGCAAAACTGCGGGAAAACTGCAGAAAAAGTGTGGGTGTTGAACCCTCTCACCGGGAAAAGTCGGGTGCGACGCCCCTGGGTGTATTACATAAACTTTCTATCATAGGTCTTAACTTAAGATATGATAAGTTAATTTAGGATTTTTCACAATTTCGTATTACAGAAGCAAATCTTAACTTACAAAATCTCATCGTATCTGTAGTTAGGAAATCTTAAACCGCTCCATTGAGTTCGGTAATCAACTGTCAGGTCTGTTACCAAGCAACCAAACAACGCGCAAACTGCTTCTGAGGTAATAAACCAAAAATCAAAATGGAGAAACAACAGCGTGATTTTAGTTTCAGTGCGGCAGAGATTTAAATTTTAATAAGCTCCGTTGAAAAGTTAAAGCCCGTTTTAGAAATCGCCTTTTGCACCAAAAAAACGTAAGGCGTTAGTCACTTGAAGAATGACCATAATGCTCCGTGACGGCTCGTTGGCCTCTGTAATGTTGGTCGCAATTCGTCAACTTACTGCAAAATCATGCGTCATGGAAGTCTGTAATTATTTACGATTATTTTATCATCAAAGATCAAATTTGGACATCCTCTGGGTCCTCCAAAAGTCTCTCCACCGTCAAACATCGCTGCTCTACGTCTTGTATAATTATTAGGGGTTCAAGCACGAAGTGCTGAAACACCTATTGTAATTGTAACTTTTCCCATGATGCATCATTCTCCATCTAAAACTAATCGGGCAGACCAAACCGTAAGTCGTAGAGACATGAAACTTTTAGGGCTGGTAGTACTCACAACGACTACCAGCGTCACCGTGGCACGCCCCGATTGGCCTGACGGGGGCGCTACAGTGAGCAAAAGTGCCCTTCAGGCGCCAGTTTCGAGAAATTTTGGGTTTTTTGAAAAACCTACTTTTGTGAACTACTCCCATAATTTTTCCCTGATTGGAACCAAACCACTGTATAAATGTTTTTTGGAGAGAGCATATTAATAATTATGAAAAACAAATAAATTTTTCGATTCATGGTCGCTAAGGGGAATGAAAAATTTCAATGTGTCGGGGGCCACTTTTACTAAAATGACTATAACTTGTGAACAGAACAAGATATTTTCAAAATTCACAAAACCACCACAGGAAATATGATAACATAGGTTAATAGCTAAACAATTACATCCAAATGTCAAAACTATGATAGGAAGTGAAATCTAATCAATGTTGCCTATTATTAATTTTAATACTCTCATAAATATACTGAAAGTGTCTATAACGGGGTGTCCAATCCTGCTCCTTTTTTCCTGCTCCAAGTTTAGCTCCAACCCCAATTCAACACACCTGTACCAGCTGATCAAAGTCTTACTAGGCATGCTAGAAACTTTCAGACAATAAAAAAAACTAACAAAAAATTCCTTATAGTAAATTGGCTCTAAAGGGTATTCTTTTATATCCATGATCTTACTTTATTTATTTATTTAGATCCCCATTAGCCAATACCTAGGCAGTGGCTACTCTTCCTGAGGTCCCAACAAGTAAAAAATACACCAACAACAATAAAGTCAATGAAACATACATTTGAGCCAAAAACATGTATTTCGACAAACCAATGTATAAATTAACAAACTTTAATGTATCTAAACCAATACATAGTTGAACAAACCGATATATAGTTGAACAAACCGATATATACAAACCAATATATAGTTGATCAAACCAATAAATAGTTGATCAAACCGATATATAGTTGAACAAACCGATATATACAAACCAATATATAGTTGATCAAACCAATGCATAGTTGAACAAACCCATATATAGTTGAACAAACCAATGTATAGCTGATCAAACCAATATATAGTTGAACAAACCAATACATAGTTGATTAAACCGATATATAGTTGAACAAACCGATATACAGTATAGTTGAACAAACCGATATATAGTTGAACAAACCGATATATAGTTGAACAAACCGATATATACAAACCAATATATAGTTGAACAAACCGATATATACAAACCAATATATAGTTGAACAAACCAATATATAGTTGAACAAACCAATATATAGTTGAACAAACCAATACATAGTTGATTAAACCGATATATAGTTGAACAAACCGATATACAGTATAGTTGAACAAACCGATATATAGTTGAACAAACCGATATATAGTTGAACAAACCGATATATACAAACCAATATATAGTTGAACAAACCGATATATACAAACCAATATATAGTTGAACAAACCCATATATAGTTGAACAAACCAATGTATAGCTGATCAAACCAATATATAGTTTATCAAACCAATATATAGTTGAACAAACCAATACATAGTTGATTAAACCGATATATAGTTGAACAAACCGATATACAGTATAGTTGAACAAACCGATATATAGTTGAACAAACCGATATATACAAACCAATATATAGTTGATCAAACCAATATATAGTTGAACAAACCGATATATACAAACCAATATATAGTTGATCAAACCAATATATAGTTGAACAAACCGATATATACAAACCAATATATAGTTGATCAAACCAATATATAGTCGAGAAAACCAATGTATAACCGAGCCAACCGATGTATAAACCAATATATAGTTGAACAAAACAATATATATACACAAACCAATATATAACTGAAGAAACCAATATGTAGTTGAGGAAACCATTGCATATTTGAGGAGCCCAATGTTTACTTGAAAAAACCAGTGTATAAAGGAGCAAAGCCATGTACACTTGATCAGACCAATGTATTATAAACCAGTGTGTTTGTAATTAAACCATACATTCAACCAGTAAACCAATCCATATTCAAACAATACACATGTATTATTTCCTGAACGGCTTCCCATAGTTGTAGATCCTAGAGACCACAGATGGATCTTAGTAGAGACTGAACCGCCGACATTCCTCCGTCTCTCAGTCACACACACACACACACACACACACACACACACACACACACACACACACACACACACACACACACACACACACACACACACACACACACACACACACACACACACACACACACACACACACACACACACACACACACACACACACACACACACACACACACACACACACACACACACACACACACACACACATGATCTGACGGGAAAGGATGTGATTCACTGCATTTCTAAAATGCTTTTTTTAATCTGCACTGCAGGACACGACATAAAAGGTCGAAATTATGATTCAAAAATTCAAAATTATGACATAAAAAGTCATAATTTTGACTCCTTCTCGTACTGTCGACTTTCAAATCCCATAATAAGGGTTCAGTATACCATGATTATAACTTTTTAATGTCATAATCACGTGTGACTGGAGTTCAGCCTATCATTCTCATCTGTCATGACGAAGTACAGTAGGGGCGGGGCGTGCGCCGAGGGGCGGGGCTCTCGGGTCAGCGGAGGGGCGGGGCGGGGCGAGCGGTTGCCAGGCGCTGGGTCACTCGTGTGGGAAGTGCTGATATTTCAACGCGTCACAGCGGCGTTACGCGCGATCACACGCAGATTCCGATCGCCGAGAGTCGCGTGAACGACCGCAGCCGAGCGAGGCGGCACTGGAACGGCTCCGAGCCGAGACTCAGCCCCGGTGGAGAACTAACAGCTCCGAGGCTAACGACACTAGCGCGCGACACCCACGGCTCAGATCCGGGATATTAATACTTCCGATTGAGCGGATCGATCAATGATCATGGAGAGGAAGAAGACGGACTGCCCGGCGCTGCCGCCCGGCTGGAAGAAGGAGGAGGTGATCCGGAAGTCCGGGCTGAGCGCGGGGAAGAGTGATGTGTATTATTACAGGTGAGTGTGTGTGTGTGAGAGAGTGTGTGTGTGCGTTACTGCGCGTTATGTTTGTCGGGTTATGTTTGTGTGAGCGTGCGCGCGCCCGCGGGTCTGTTAAAGCGTCACATTGTGTGAACTCTCATGAGATACATTATAACTCCTGCCGTGACGTCACTGTGTGATGAACTTGAGCGTTTCCTCTGAGCTTCACCTGTTGAGTCCCGAACTTTAGTCTAATTATACACACACACACACACACACACACACACACACACACACACACACACACACACACACACACACACACATACACATATATATATATATGTGTGTGTGTGTGTATTTTATTTGTATGTTTTATTTATATTTATTTATTATCATATTAACTTGTATTTATTTATATATATATTTAAATATATATATATATGTGTTGATGCATATGTTGTTTGTTTCTGTGTTTGGTGATACAACAGAATCATTTTTTATTAAGCTGGGGAATTAATGCTTCTGTCAGTCTATGCTTATATATACGTGTGTGTGTGTGTAATAACCTCAGACCGATCAATAACAGCGGTTCCTCGTCCCTCACGCGTTCACAGTGAGTTCTGACCCGAGGTCGTGACCTTCGGTGATTCAGAGCTGAGTCACTCACAGAACCATCGGATACACACGGACTGGACATTTAACTCCATGAACATCCTCCTCGTGTTTGATTTCCCCCGTGTGTGTGTGTGTGTGTGTGTGTGAGAGAGAGAGTGTGTGTGTGTGTGTGTGTGTGAGAGAGAGTGTGTGTGAGAGAGAGTGTGTGTGTGAGAGAGTGTGTGTGTGAGAGAGTGTGTGTGTGAGAGAGTGTGTGTGTGAGAGAGTGTGTGTGTGAGAGAGTGTGTGTGTGTGTGTGAGAGAGTGTGTGTGTGTGAGAGTGTGTGTGTGTGAGAGTGTGTGTGTGAGAGAGTGTGTGTGTGAGAGAGTGTGTGTGTGAGAGAGTGTGTGTGTGAGAGAGTGTGTGTGTGAGAGAGTGTGTGTGTGAGAGAGTGTGTGTGTGAGAGAGTGTGTGTGTGAGAGAGTGTGTGTGTGTGTGTGAGAGAGTGTGTGTGTGAGAGAGTGTGTGTGTG
>NC_137100.1:1117993-1125493 GCF_949357685.1 Gobio gobio | reverse complement strand
ATGTACCGCAGTGACACGCTTAACACACATCTGTCAAACGTTAATGTACCGCAGTGACATGCTTAACACACGTCTGTCAAGCGTTAATGTACCGCAGTGACACGCTTAACACACGTCTGTCAAGCGTTAATGTACCGCAGTGACATGCTTAACACACGTCTGTCAAGCGTTAATGTACCGCAGTGACACGCTTAACACACATCTGTCAAACGTTAATGTACCGCAGTGACATGCTTAACACACGTCTGTCAAGCGTTAATGTACCGCAGTGACACGCTTAACACACGTCTGTCAAACGTTAATGTACCGCAGTGACACGCTTAACACACGTCTGTCAAGCGTTAATGTACCGCAGTGACACGCTTAACACACATCTGTCAAACGTTAATGTACCGCAGTGACACGCTTAACACACATCTGTCAAACGTTAATGTACCTCAGTGACACGCTTAACACACGTCTGTCAAGCGTTAATGTACCGCAGTGACACGCTTAACACACATCTGTCAAACGTTAATGTACCTCAGTGACACGCTTAACACACGTCTGTCAAACGTTAATGTACCGCAGTGACACGCTTAACACACGTCTGTCAAACGTTAATGTACCTCAGTGACACGCTTAACACACGTCTGTCAAGCGTTAATGTACCGCAGTGACACGCTTAACACACATCTGTCAAACGTTAATGTACCGCAGTGACACGCTTAACACACGTCTGTCAAACGTTAATGTACCGCAGTGACATGCTTAACACACGTCTGTCAAACGTTAATGTACCGCAGTGACACGCTTAACACACGTCTGTCAAACGTTAATGTACCGCAGTGACACGCTTAACACACATCTGTCAAGCGTTAATGTACCGCAGTGACATGCTTAACACACGTCTGTCAAACGTTAATGTACCGCAGTGACACGCTTAACACACGTCTGTCAAACGTTAATGTACCGCAGTGACACGCTTAACACACGTCTGTCAAACGTTAATGTACCGCAGTGACACGCTTTACACACGTCTGTCAAACGTTAATGTACCGCAGTGACACGCTTTACACACGTCTGTCAAACGTTAATGTACCGCAGTGACACGCTTAACACACGTCTGTCAAACGTTAATGTACCGCAGTGACACGCTTAACACACGTCTGTCAAACGTTAATGTACCTCAGTGACACGCTTAACACACGTCTGTCAAACGTTAATGTACCGCAGTGACACGCTTAACACACGTCTGTCAAACGTTAATGTACCTCAGTGACACGCTTAACACACGTCTGTCAAACGTTAATGTACCTCAGTGACACGCTTAACACACGTCTGTCAAGCGTTAATGTACCTCAGTGACACGCTTAACACACGTCTGTCAAGCGTTAATGTACCGCAGTGACACTTAACACACGTCTGTCAAACGTTAATGTACCTCAGTGACACGCTTAACACAAGTCTGTCAAACGTTAATGTACCGCAGTGACACGCTTAACACACGTCTGTCAAACGTTAATATACCTCAGTGACACGCTTAACACACGTCTGTCAAACGTTAATGTACCTCAGTGACACGCTTAACACACGTCTGTCAAACGTTAATGTACCTCAGTGACACGCTTAACACACGTCTGTCAAGCGTTAATGTACCGCAGTGACACGCTTAACACACGTCTGTCAAACGTTAATGTACCGCAGTGACACGCTTAACACACGTCTGTCAAACGTTAATGTACCGCAGTGACACGCTTAACACACGTCTGTCAAACGTTAATGTACCGCAGTGACACGCTTAACACACGTCTGTCAAGCGTTAATGTACCTCAGTGACACGCTTAACACACGTCTGTCAAGCGTTAATGTACCGCAGTGACACGCTTAACACACGTCTGTCAAACGTTAATGTACCTCAGTGACACGCTTAACACACATCTGTCAAACGTTAATGTACCTCAGTGACACGCTTAACACACGTCTGTCAAGCGTTAATGTACCTCAGTGACACGCTTAACACACGTCTGTCAAGCGTTAATGTACCGCAGTGACACTCTTAACACACGTCTGTCAAACGTTAATGTACCTCAGTGACACGCTTAACACACGTCTGTCAAACGTTAATATACCTCAGTGACACGCTTAACACACGTCTGTCAAACGTTAATGTACCTCAGTGACACGCTTAACACACGTCTGTCAAACGTTAATGTACCTCAGTGACACGCTTAACACACGTCTGTCAAGCGTTAATGTACCGCAGTGACACGCTTAACACACGTCTGTCAAGCGTTAATGTACCGCAGTGACACGCTTAACACACGTCTGTCAAACGTTAATGTACCTCAGTGACACGCTTAACACACGTCTGTCAAGCGTTAATGTACCTCAGTGACACGCTTAACACACATCTGTCAAACGTTAATGTACCGCAGTGACACGCTTAACACACGTCTGTCAAACGTTAATGTACCTCAGTGACACGCTTAACACACGTCTGTCAAACGTTAATGTACCGCAGTGACACGCTTAACACACGTCTGTCAAACGTTAATGTACCGCAGTGACACGCTTAACACACGTCTGTCAAACGTTAATGTACCTTAGTGACACGCTTAACACACGTCTGTCAAGCGTTAATGTACCTCAGTGACACGCTTAACACACGTCTGTCAAACGTTAATGTACCGCAGTGACACGCTTAACACACGTCTGTCAAACGTTAATGTACCTCAGTGACACGCTTAACACACGTCTGTCAAACGTTAATGTACCGCAGTGACACGCTTAACACACGTCTGTCAAACGTTAATGTACCTCAGTGACACGCTTAACACACGTCTGTCAAACGTTAATGTACCGCAGTGACACGCTTAACACACGTCTGTCAAACGTTAATGTACCGCATTGACAAGCTTAACACACGTCTGTCAAACGTTAATGTACCTCAGTGACACGCTTAACACACGTCTGTCAAACGTTAATGTACCTCAGTGACACGCTTAACACACGTCTGTCAAACGTTAATGTACCGCATTGACAAGCTTAACACACGTCTGTCAAACGTTAATGTACCGCATTGACAAGCTTAACACACGTCTGTCAAACGTTAATGTACCTCAGTGACACGCTTAACACACGTCTGTCAAACGTTAATGTACCGCAGTGACACGCTTAACACACGTCTGTCAAACGTTAATGTACCGCAGTGACACGCTTAACACACGTCTGTCAAACGTTAATGTACCGCAGTGACACGCTTAACACACGTCTGTCAAACGTTAATGTACCGCATTGACAAGCTTAACACACGTCTGTCAAACGTTAATGTACCGCAGTGACATGCTTAACACACGTCTGTCAAACGTTAATGTACCGCATTGACAAGCTTAACACACGTCTGTCAAACGTTAATGTACCGCAGTGACACGCTTAACACACGTCTGTCAAACGTTAATGTACCGCAGTGACATGCTTAACACACGTCTGTCAAACGTTAATGTACCGCATTGACAAGCTTAACACACGTCTGTCAAACGTTAATGTACCGCAGTGACACGCTTAACACACGTCTGTCAAACGTTAATGTACCGCAGTGACACGCTTAACACACGTCTGTCAAACGTTAATGTACCGCAGTGACATGCTTAACACACGTCTGTCAAACGTTAATGTACCGCATTGACAAGCTTAACACACGTCTGTCAAACGTTAATGTACCGCAGTGACACGCTTAACACACGTCTGTCAAACGTTAATGTACCTCAGTGACACGCTTAACACACGTCTGTCAAACGTTAATGTACCGCATTGACAAGCTTAACACACGTCTGTCAAACGTTAATGTACCGCAGTGACACGCTTAACACACGTCTGTCAAACGTTAATGTACCGCAGTGACACGCTTAACACACGTCTGTCAAACGTTAATGTACCGCAGTGACACGCTTAACACACGTCTGTCAAGCGTTAATGTACCGCAGTGACAAGCTTAACACACGTCTGTCAAACGTTAATGTACCGCAGTGACACGCTTAACACACGTCTGTCAAACGTTAATGTACCGCATTGACAAGCTTAACACACGTCTCTCAAACGTTAATGTACCGCAGTGACACGCTTAACACACGTCTGTCAAACGTTAATGTACCGCAGTGACACGCTTAACACACGTCTGTCAAGCGTTAATGTACCGCAGTGACACGCTTAACACACGTCTGTCAAACGTTAATGTACCTCAGTGACACGCTTAACACACGTCTGTCAAACGTTAATGTACCGCAGTGACATGCTTAACACACGTCTGTCAAACGTTAATGTACCGCAGTGACACGCTTAACACACGTCTGTCAAACGTTAATGTACCGCATTGACAAGCTTAACACACGTCTGTCAAACGTTAATGTACCTCAGTGACACGCTTAACACACGTCTGTCAAACGTTAATGTACCGCAGTGACACGCTTAACACACGTCTGTCAAACGTTAATGTACCGCAGTGACACGCTTAACACACGTCTGTCAAACGTTAATGTACCGCAGGGACACGCTTAACACACGTCTGTCAAACGTTAATGTACCGCAGTGACACGCTTAACACACGTCCGTCAAACGTTAATGTACCGCAGTGACACGCTTAACACACATCTGTCAAACGTTAATGTACCGCAGTGACATGCTTAACACACGTCTGTCAAACGTTAATGTACCGCAGTGACACGCTTAACACACGTCTGTCAAACGTTAATGTACCGCAGTGACACGCTTAACACACGTCTGTCAAACGTTAATGTACCGCATTGACAAGCTTAACACACGTCTGTCAAACGTTAATGTACCGCAGTGACACGCTTAACACACGTCTGTCAAACGTTAATGTACCGCAGTGACACGCTTAACACACGTCTGTCAAACGTTAATGTACCGCAGTGACACGCTTAACACACGTCTGTCAAGCGTTAATGTACCGCAGTGACAAGCTTAACACACGTCTGTCAAACGCTAATGTACCGCAGTGACACGCTTAACACACGTCTGTCAAACGTTAATGTACCGCATTGACAAGCTTAACACACGTCTCTCAAACGTTAATGTACCGCAGTGACACGCTTAACACACGTCTGTCAAACGTTAATGTACCGCAGTGACATGCTTAACACACGTCTGTCAAACGTTAATGTACCGCATTGACAAGCTTAACACACGTCTGTCAAACGTTAATGTACCGCAGTGACACGCTTAACACACGTCTGTCAAACGTTAATGTACCGCAGTGACACGCTTAACACACATCTGTCAAACGTTAATGTACCGCAGTGACACGCTTAACACACGTCTGTCAAACGTTAATGTACCGCAGTGACACGCTTAACACACGTCTGTCAAGCGTTAATGTACCGCAGTGACACGCTTAACACACGTCTGTCAAACGTTAATGTACCTCAGTGACACGCTTAACACACGTCTGTCAAACGTTAATGTACCGCAGTGACATGCTTAACACACGTCTGTCAAACGTTAATGTACCGCAGTGACACGCTTAACACACGTCTGTCAAACGTTAATGTACCGCATTGACAAGCTTAACACACGTCTGTCAAACGTTAATGTACCTCAGTGACACGCTTAACACACGTCTGTCAAACGTTAATGTACCGCAGTGACACGCTTAACACACATCTGTCAAACGTTAATGTACCGCAGTGACACGCTTAACACACATCTGTCAAACGTTAATGTACCGCAGTGACACGCTTAACACACGTCTGTCAAACGTTAATGTACCGCAGTGACACGCTTAACACACGTCCGTCAAACGTTAATGTACCGCAGTGACACGCTTAACACACATCTGTCAAACGTTAATGTACCGCAGTGACACGCTTAACACACGTCTGTCAAACGTTAATGTACCGCAGTGACACGCTTAACACACGTCTGTCAAACGTTAATGTACCGCAGTGACATGCTTAACACACGTCTGTCAAACGTTAATGTACCGCAGTGACACGCTTAACACACGTCTGTCAAACGTTAATGTACCGCAGTGACATGCTTAACACACGTCTGTCAAACGTTAATGTACCGCAGTGACACGCTTAACACACGTCTGTCAAACGTTAATGTACCGCAGTGACACGCTTAACACACGTCTGTCAAACGTTAATGTACCGCAGTGACACGCTTAACACACGTCTGTCAAACGTTAATGTACCTCAGTGACACGCTTAACACACGTCTGTCAAACGTTAATGTACCGCATTGACAAGCTTAACACACGTCTGTCAAACGTTAATGTACCGCAGTGACACGCTTAACACACGTCTGTCAAACGTTAATGTACCGCAGTGACACGCTTAACACACGTCTGTCAAACGTTAATGTACCGCAGTGACACGCTTAACACACGTCTGTCAAGCGTTAATGTACCGCAGTGACAAGCTTAACACACGTCTGTCAAACGTTAATGTACCGCAGTGACACGCTTAACACACGTCTGTCAAACGTTAATGTACCGCATTGACAAGCTTAACACACGTCTCTCAAACGTTAATGTACCGCAGTGACACGCTTAACACACGTCTGTCAAACGTTAATGTACCGCAGTGACACGCTTAACACACGTCTGTCAAGCGTTAATGTACCGCGGTGACACGCTTAACACACGTCTGTCAAACGTTAATGTACCTCAGTGACACGCTTAACACACGTCTGTCAAACGTTAATGTACCGCAGTGACATGCTTAACACACGTCTGTCAAACGTTAATGTACCGCAGTGACACGCTTAACACACGTCTGTCAAACGTTAATGTACCGCATTGACAAGCTTAACACACGTCTGTCAAACGTTAATGTACCTCAGTGACACGCTTAACACACGTCTGTCAAACGTTAATGTACCGCAGTGACACGCTTAACACACGTCTGTCAAACGTTAATGTACCGCAGTGACACGCTTAACACACATCTGTCAAACGTTAATGTACCGCAGGGACACGCTTAACACACGTCTGTCAAACGTTAATGTACCGCAGTGACACGCTTAACACACGTCCGTCAAACGTTAATGTACCGCAGTGACACGCTTAACACACATCTGTCAAACGTTAATGTACCGCAGTGACATGCTTAACACACGTCTGTCAAACGTTAATGTACCGCAGTGACACGCTTAACACACGTCTGTCAAACGTTAATGTACCGCAGTGACACGCTTAACACACGTCTGTCAAACGTTAATGTACCGCATTGACAAGCTTAACACACGTCTGTCAAACGTTAATGTACCGCAGTGACACGCTTAACACACGTCTGTCAAACGTTAATGTACCGCAGTGACACGCTTAACACACGTCTGTCAAACGTTAATGTACCGCAGTGACACGCTTAACACACGTCTGTCAAGTGTTAATGTACCGCAGTGACAAGCTTAACACACGTCTGTCAAACGCTAATGTACCGCAGTGACACGCTTAACACACGTCTGTCAAACGTTAATGTACCGCATTGACAAGCT
>NC_137100.1:1095493-1112993 GCF_949357685.1 Gobio gobio | reverse complement strand
TATATACGCTCACAGTCTGATCTATATACGCTCACAGTCTGATCTATATACGCTCACAGTCTGATCTATATACGCTCACAGTCTGATCTATATACGCTCACAGTCTGATCTATATACAAACACAGTCTGATCTATATACGCTCACAGTGGTCATGAATAATGTCAGGGTCTCAGTCTGATCTATATACGCTCACAGTCTGATCTATATACGCTCACAGTCTGATCTATATACAAACACAGTCTGATCTATATACGCTCACAGTGGTCATGAATAATGTCATGATCTCAGTCTGATCTATATACGCTCACTGTCTGATCTATATACGCTCACAGTCTGATCTATATATGCTCACAGTCTGATCTATATACGCTCACAGTGGTCATGAATAATGTCAGGGTCTCAGTCTGATCTATATACGCTCACAGTGGTCTTGAATAATGTCATGATCTCAGTCTGATCTATATACGCTCACAGTGGTCATGAATAATGTCATGATCTCAGTCTGATCTATATACGCTCACAGTGGTCATGAATAATGTCATGATCTCAGTCTGATCTATATATACGCTCACAGTGGTCATGAATAATGTCATGATCTCAGTCTGATCTATATACACTCACAGTGGTCATGAATAATGTCATGATCTCAGTCTGATCTATATACGCTCAGTGGTCATGAATGATGTCATGATCTCAGTCTGATCTATATACCCTCACAGTGGTCATGAATAATGTCATGATCTCAGTCTGATCTATATACGCTCAGTGGTCATGAATGATGTCATGATCTCAGTCTGATCTATAAACGCTCACAGTGGTCATGAATAATGTCAGGATCTCAGTCTGATCTATATATGCTCAGTGGTCATGAATGATGTCATGATCTCAGTCTGATCTATATACCCTCACAGTGGTCATGAATAATGTCATGATCTCAGTCTGATCTATATACGCTCAGTGGTCATGAATGATGTCATGATCTCAGTCTGATCTATAAACGCTCACAGTGGTCATGAATAATGTCAGGATCTCAGTCTGATCTATATATGCTCACAGTGGTCATGAATAATGTCAGGATCTCAGTCTGATCTATATATGCTCACAGTGGTCATGAATAATGTCAGGGTCTCAGTCTGATCTATATACGCTCAGTGGTCATGAATGATGTCATGATCTCAGTCTGATCTATATATGCTCACAGTGGTCATGAATAATGTCAGGATCTCAGTCTGATCTATATATGCTCACAGTGGTCATGAATAATGTCAGGATCTCAGTCTGATCTATATATGCTCACAGTGGTCATGAATAATGTCATGATCTCAGTCTGATCTATATACGCTCAGTGGTCATGAATAATGTCAGGGTCTCAGTCTGATCTATATACGCTCACAGTGGTCATGAATAATGTCATGATCTCAGTCTGATCTATATACGCTCAGTGGTCATGAATGATGTCATGATCTCAGTCTGATCTATAAACGCTCACAGTGGTCATGAATAATGTCAGGATCTCAGTCTGATCTATATATGCTCACAGTGGTCATGAATAATGTCAGGGTCTCAGTCTGATCTATATACGCTCAGTGGTCATGAATAATGTCATGATCTCAGTCTGATCTATATACGCTCACAGTGGTCATGAATAATGTCAGGATCTCAGTCTGATCTTTATACGCTCACAGTGGTCATGAATGATGTCATGATCTCAGTCTGATCTATATACCCTCACAGTGGTCATGAATAATGTCATGATCTCAGTCTGATCTATATACGCTCAGTGGTCATGAATGATGTCATGATCTCAGTCTGATCTATAAACGCTCACAGTGGTCATGAATAATGTCAGGATCTCAGTCTGATCTATATATGCTCACAGTGGTCATGAATAATGTCAGGATCTCAGTCTGATCTATATATGCTCACAGTGGTCATGAATAATGTCAGGGTCTCAGTCTGATCTATATACGCTCAGTGGTCATGAATGATGTCATGATCTCAGTCTGATCTATATACGCTCAGTGGTCATGAATGATGTCATGATCTCAGTCTGATCTATATACGCTCAGTGGTCATGAATAATGTCAGGGTCTCAGTCTGATCTATATACGCTCAGTGGTCATGAATAATGTCAGGGTCTCAGTCTGATCTATATACGCTCAGTGGTCATGAATGATGTCATGATCTCAGTCTGATCTATAAACGCTCACAGTGGTCATGAATAATGTCAGGATCTCAGTCTGATCTATATATGCTCACAGTGGTCATGAATAATGTCAGGGTCTCAGTATGATCTATATACGCACACAGTCTGATCTATATACGCTCACAGTGGTCATGAATAATGTCAGGGTCTCAGTCTGATCTATATACGCTCACAGTGGTCATGAATAATGTCATGATCTCAGTCTGATCTATATACGCTCACAGTGGTCATGAATAATGTCATGATCTCAGTCTGATCTATATACGCTCACAGTCTGATCTATATACACTCACAGTGGTCATGAATAATGTCATGATCTCAGTCTGATCTATATACGCTCACAGTGGTCATGAATAATGTCATGACCTCAGTCTGAACTATATACGCTCACAGTGGTCATGAATAATGTCATGATCTCAGTCTGATCTATATACGCTCACAGTGGTCATGAATAATGTCATGATCTCAGTCTGATCTATATACGCTCACAGTGGTCATGAATAATGTCATGATCTCAGTCTGATCTATATACACTCACAGTGGTCATGAATAATGTCATGATCTCAGTCTGATCTATATACGCTCACAGTGGTCATGAATAATGTCATGATCTCAGTCTGATCTATATACACTCACAGTGGTCATGAATAATGTCAGGGTCTCAGTCTGATCTATATACACTCACAGTGGTCATGAATAATGTCATGATCTCAGTCTGATCTATATACGCTCACAGTGGTCATGAATAATGTCATGATCTCAGTCTGATCTATATACGCTCACAGTGGTCATGAATAATGTCATGATCTCAGTCTGATCTATATACACTCACAGTGGTCATGAATAATGTCATGATCTCAGTCTGATCTATATACGCTCACAGTGGTCATGAATAATGTCAGGATCTCAGTCTGATCTATATACGCTCACAGTGGTCATGAATAATGTCAGGATCTCAGTCTGATCTATATACGTTCACAGTCTGATCTATATACGCTCACAGTGGTCTTGAATAATGTCATGATCTCAGTCTGATCTATATACGCTCACAGTGGTCTTGAATAATGTCATGATCTCAGTCTGATCTATATACGCTCACAGTGGTCATGAATAATGTCATGATCTCAGTCTGAACTATATACGCTCACAGTGGTCTTGAATAATGTCATGATCTCAGTCTGATCTATATAAGCTCACAGTGGTCATGAATAATGTCATGATCTCAGTCTGATCTATATACGCTCACAGTGGTCATGAATAATGTCAGGATCTCAGTCTGATCTATATATGCTCACAGTGGTCATGAATAATGTCAGGGTCTCAGTCTGATCTATATACGCACACAGTCTGATCTATATACGCTCACAGTGGTCATGAATAATGTCATGATCTCAGTCTGATCTATATACACTCACAGTGGTCATGAATAATGTCAGGGTCTCAGTCTGATCTATATACGCTCACAGTCTGATCTATATACGCTCACAGTGGTCATGAATAATGTCATGATCTCAGTCTGATCTATATACACTCACAGTGGTCATGAATAATGTCAGGGTCTCAGTCTGATCTATATACGCTCACAGTCTGATCTATATACGCTCACAGTGGTCTTGAATAATGTCAGGGTCTCAGTCTGATCTATATACGTTCACAGTCTGATCTATATACGCTCACAGTGGTCATGAATAATGTCATGATCTCAGTCTGATCTATATACGCTCACAGTGGTCATGAATAATGTCATGATCTCAGTCTGATCTATATACGCTCAGTGGTCATGAATAATGTCATGATCTCAGTCTGATCTATATACGCTCACAGTGGTCTTGAATAATGTCATGATCTCAGTCTGATCTATATACGCTCACAGTGGTCATGAATAATGTCATGATCTCAGTCTGATCTATATACGCTCACAGTGGTCATGAATAATGTCATGATCTCAGTCTGATCTATATACGCTCACAGTGGTCATGAATAATGTCAGGGTCTCAGTCTGATCTATATACGCACACAGTCTGATCTATATACGCTCACAGTGGTCATGAATAATGTCAGGGTCTCAGTCTGATCTATATACGCTCACAGTGGTCATGAATAATGTCATGATCTCAGTCTGATCTATATACGCTCACAGTGGTCATGAATAATGTCATGATCTCAGTCTGATCTATATACGCTCACAGTCTGATCTATATACACTCACAGTGGTCATGAATAATGTCATGATCTCAGTCTGATCTATATACGCTCACAGTGGTCATGAATAATGTCATGATCTCAGTCTGAACTATATACGCTCACAGTGGTCATGAATAATGTCATGATCTCAGTCTGATCTATATACGCTCACAGTGGTCATGAATAATGTCATGATCTCAGTCTGATCTATATACGCTCACAGTGGTCATGAATAATGTCATGATCTCAGTCTGATCTATATACGCTCACAGTGGTCATGAATAATGTCATGATCTCAGTCTGATCTATATACACTCACAGTGGTCATGAATAATGTCATGATCTCAGTCTGATCTATATACGCTCACAGTGGTCATGAATAATGTCATGATCTCAGTCTGATCTATATACACTCACAGTGGTCATGAATAATGTCAGGGTCTCAGTCTGATCTATATACACTCACAGTGGTCATGAATAATGTCATGATCTCAGTCTGATCTATATACGCTCACAGTGGTCATGAATAATGTCATGATCTCAGTCTGATCTATATACGCTCACAGTGGTCATGAATAATGTCATGATCTCAGTCTGATCTATATACACTCACAGTGGTCATGAATAATGTCATGATCTCAGTCTGATCTATATACGCTCACAGTGGTCATGAATAATGTCAGGATCTCAGTCTGATCTATATACGCTCACAGTGGTCATGAATAATGTCATGATCTCAGTCTGATCTATATACGCTCACAGTGGTCATGAATAATGTCAGGATCTCAGTCTGATCTATATACGTTCACAGTCTGATCTATATACGCTCACAGTGGTCATGAATAATGTCAGGATCTCAGTCTGATCTATATACGTTCACAGTCTGATCTATATACGCTCACAATGGTCATGAATAATGTCAGGATCTCAGTCTGATCTATATACGCTTACAGTGGTCATGAATAATGTCATGATCTCAGTCTGATCTATATACGCTCACAGTGGTCATGAATAATGTCAGGATCTCAGTCTGATCTATATACGTTCACAGTCTGATCTATATACGCTCACAGTGGTCATGAATAATGTCAGGATCTCAGTCTGATCTATATACGTTCACAGTCTGATCTATATACGCTCACAGTGGTCATGAATAATGTCTTGATCTCAGTCTGATCTTTATACGTTCACAGTGGTCATGAATAATGTCATGATCTCAGTCTGATCTATATACGCTCACAGTGGTCTTGAATAATGTCTTGATCTCAGTCTGATCTATATACACTCACAGTGGTCATGAATAATGTCAGGATCTCAGTCTGATCTATATACGTTCACAGTCTGATATATATACGCTCACAGTGGTCAAGAATAATGTCAGGATCTCAGTCTGATCTATATACGCTCACAGTGGTCTTGAATAATGTCATGATCTCAGTCTGATCTATATACACTCACAGTGGTCATGAATAATGTCATGATCTCAGTCTGATCTATATACGCTCACAGTGGTCTTGAATAATGTCATGATCTCAGTCTGATCTATATACACTCACAGTGGTCATGAATAATGTCATGATCTCAGTCTGATCTATATACGCTCACAGTGGTCTTGAATAATGTCTTGATCTCAGTCTGATCTATATACGCTCACAGTGGTCTTGAATAATGTCATGATCTCAGTCTGATCTATATACGCTCACAGTGGTCATGAATAATGTCAGGGTCTCAGTCTGATCTTTATACGCTCACAGTGGTCATGAATAATGTCAGGGTCTCAGTCTGATCTATATACGCTCACAGTGGTCAAGAATAATGTGAGGATCTCAGTCTGATCTATATACACTCACAGTGGTCTTGAATAATGTCATGATCTCAGTCTGATCTATATACGCTCACAGTGGTCTTGAATAATGCCATGATCTCAGTCTGATCTATATACACTCACAGTGGTCATGAATAATGTCATGATCTCAGTCTGATCTATATACGCTCACAGTGGTCTTGAATAATGTCATGATCTCAGTCTGATCTATATACACTCCCAGTGGTCATGAATAATGTCATGATCTCAGTCTGATCTATATACACTCACAGTGGTCATGAATAATGTCATGATCTCAGTCTGATCTAAATACACTCACAATGGTCATGAATAATGTCATGATCTCAGTCTGATCTATATACACTCCCAGTGGTCATGAATAATGTCATGATCTCATTCTGATCTATATACACTCACAGTGGTCATGAATAATGTCATGATCTCAGTCTGATCTAAATACACTCACAGTGGTCATGAATAATGTCATGATCTCAGTCTGATCTATATACGCTCACAGTGGTCTTGAATAATGTCATGATCTCAGTCTGATCTATATACGCTCACAGTGGTCATGAATAATGTCAGGGTCTCAGTCTGATCTATATACGCTCACAGTGGTCTTGAATAATGTCATGATCTCAGTCTGATCTATATACACTCACAGTGGTCATGAATAATGTCATGATCTCGGTCTGATCTATATACGCTCACAGTGGTCTTGAATAATGTCATGATCTCAGTCTGATCTATATACGCTCACAGTGGTCATGAATAATGTCAGGGTCTCAGTCTGATCTATATACGCTCACAGTGGTCTTGAATAATGTCATGATCTCAGTCTGATCTATATACGCTCACAGTGGTCATGAATAATGTCATGATCTCAGTCTGATCTATATACGCTCACAGTGGTCTTGAATAATGTCATGATCTCAGTCTGATCTAAATACACTCACAATGGTCATGAATAATGTCATGATCTCAGTCTGATCTATATACACTCCCAGTGGTCATGAATAATGTCATGATCTCATTCTGATCTATATACACTCACAGTGGTCATGAATAATGTCATGATCTCAGTCTGATCTAAATACACTCACAGTGGTCATGAATAATGTCATGATCTCAGTCTGATCTATATACGCTCACAGTGGTCTTGAATAATGTCATGATCTCAGTCTGATCTATATACGCTCACAGTGGTCATGAATAATGTCAGGGTCTCAGTCTGATCTATATACGCTCACAGTGGTCTTGAATAATGTCATGATCTCAGTCTGATCTATATACACTCACAGTGGTCATGAATAATGTCATGATCTCAGTCTGATCTATATACGCTCACAGTGGTCTTGAATAATGTCATGATCTCAGTCTGATCTATATACGCTCACAGTGGTCATGAATAATGTCAGGGTCTCAGTCTGATCTATATACGCTCACAGTGGTCTTGAATAATGTCATGATCTCAGTCTGATCTATATACACTCACAGTGGTCATGAATAATGTCATGATCTCAGTCTGATCTATATACGCTCACAGTGGTCTTGAATAATGTCATGATCTCAGTCTGATCTATATACGCTCACAGTGGTCATGAATAATGTCAGGGTCTCAGTCTGATCTATATACGCTCACAGTGGTCTTGAATAATGTCATGATCTCAGTCTGATCTATATACGCTCACAGTGGTCTTGAATAATGTCATGATCTCAGTCTGATCTATATACGCTCACAGTGGTCTTGAATAATGTCATGATCTCAGTCTGATCTATATACGCTCACAGTGGTCATGAATAATGTCAGGATCTCAGTCTGATCTATATATGCTCACAGTGGTCATGAATAATGTCAGGATCTCAGTCTGATCTATATATGCTCACAGTGGTCATGAATAATGTCAGGGTCTCAGTCTGATCTATATACGCACACATTCTGATCTATATACGCTCACAGTGGTCATGAATAATGTCACGATCTCAGTCTGATCTATATACACTCACAGTGGTCATGAATAATGTCAGGGTCTCAGTCTGATCTATATACGCTCACAGTCTGATCTATATACGCTCACAGTGGTCATGAATAATGTCATGATCTCATTCTGATCTATATACACTCACAGTGGTCATGAATAATGTCAGGGTCTCAGTCTGATCTATATACGCTCACAGTCTGATCTATATACGCTCACAGTGGTCATGAATAATGTCAGGGTCTCAGTCTGATCTATATACGTTCACAGTCTGATCTATATACGCTCACAGTGGTCATGAATAATGTCATGATCTCAGTCTGATCTATATACGCTCACAGTGGTCATGAATAATGTCATGATCTCAGTCTGATCTATATACGCTCAGTGGTCATGAATAATGTCATGATCTCAGTCTGATCTATATACGCTCACAGTGGTCTTGAATAATGTCATGATCTCAGTCTGATCTATATACGCTCACAGTGGTCATGAATAATGTCAAGATCTCAGTCTGAACTATATACGCTCACAGTGGTCTTGAATAATGTCATGATCTCAGTCTGATCTATATACGCTCACAGTGGTCATGAATAATGTCATGATCTCAGTCTGATCTATATACGCTCACAGTGGTCATGAATAATGTCATGATCTCAGTCTGATCTATATATACGCTCACAGTGGTCATGAATAATGTCATGATCTCAGTCTGATCTATATACACTCACAGTGGTCATGAATAATGTCATGATCTCAGTCTGATCTATATACGCTCAGTGGTCATGAATGATGTCATGATCTCAGTCTGATCTATATACCCTCACAGTGGTCATGAATAATGTCACGATCTCAGTCTGATCTATATACGCTCAGTGGTCATGAATGATGTCATGATCTCAGTCTGATCTATAAACGCTCACAGTGGTCATGAATAATGTCAGGATCTCAGTCTGATCTATATATGCTCACAGTGGTCATGAATAATGTCAGGATCTCAGTCTGATCTATATATGCTCACAGTGGTCATGAATAATGTCAGGGTCTCAGTCTGATCTATATACGCACACAGTCTGATCTATATACGCTCACAGTGGTCATGAATAATGTCATGATCTCAGTCTGATCTATATACACTCACAGTGGTCATGAATAATGTCAGGGTCTCAGTCTGATCTATATACGTTCACAGTCTGATCTATATACGCTCACAGTGGTCATGAATAATGTCAGGGTCTCAGTCTGATCTATATACGCTCACAGTGGTCATGAATAATGTCATGATCTCAGTCTGATCTATATACGCTCACAGTGGTCATGAATAATGTCATGATCTCAGTCTGATCTATATACGCTCACAGTCTGATCTATATACACTCACAGTGGTCATGAATAATGTCATGATCTCAGTCTGATCTATATACGCTCACAGTGGTCATGAATAATGTCAGGGTCTCAGTCTGATCTATATACGCTCACAGTGGTCATGAATAATGTCATGATCTCAGTCTGATCTATATACGCTCACAGTGGTCATGAATAATGTCATGATCTCAGTCTGATCTATATACGCTCACAGTGGTCATGAATAATGTCATGATCTCAGTCTGATCTATATACGCTCACAGTGGTCATGAATAATGTCATGATCTCAGTCTGATCTATATACACTCACAGTGGTCATGAATAATGTCATGATCTCAGTCTGATCTATATACGCTCACAGTGGTCATGAATAATGTCATGATCTCAGTCTGATCTATATACACTCACAGTGGTCATGAATAATGTCAGGGTCTCAGTCTGATCTATATACACTCACAGTGGTCATGAATAATGTCATGATCTCAGTCTGATCTATATACGCTCACAGTGGTCATGAATAATGTCATGATCTCAGTCTGATCTATATACACTCACAGTGGTCATGAATAATGTCAGGATCTCAGTCTGATCTATATTCGCTCACAGTGGTCATGAATAATGTCATGATCTCAGTCTGATCTATATACGCTCACAGTGGTCATGAATAATGTCAGGATCTCAGTCTGATCTATATACGTTCACAGTCTGATCTATATACGCTCACAGTGGTCATGAATAATGTCATGTTCTCAGTCTGATCTATATACGCTCACAGTGGTCATGAATAATGTCAGGATCTCAGTCTGATCTATATACGTTCACAGTCTGATCTATATACGCTCACAGTGGTCATGAATAATGTCAGGATCTCAGTCTGATCTATATACGCTCACAGTGGTCATGAATAATGTCAGGATCTCAGTCTGATCTATATACGTTCACAGTCTGATCTATATACGCTCACAGTGGTCATGAATAATGTCACGATCTCAGTCTGATCTATATACGTTCACAGTCTGATCTATATACGCTCACAGTGGTCATGAATAATGTCAGGATCTCAGACTGATCTATATACGTTCACAGTCTGATCTATATACGCTCACAGTGGTCATGAATAATGTCTTGATCTCAGTCTGATCTTTATACGTTCACAGTGGTCATGAATAATGTCATGATCTCAGTCTGATCTATATACGCTCACAGTGGTCATGAATAATGTAATGATCTCAGTCTGATCTATATACGCTCACAGTGGTCATGAATAATGTCATGATCTCAGTCTGATCTATATACGCTCACAGTGGTCATGAATAATGTCATGATCTCAGTCTGATCTATATACGCTCACAGTGGTCATGAATAATGTCATGATCTCAGTCTGATCTATATACGTTCACAGTGGTCATGAATAATGTCATGATCTCAGTCTGATCTATATACGCTCACAGTGGTCATGAATAATGTCATGATATCAGTCTGATCTATATACGCTCACAGTGGTCTTGAATAATGTCATGATCTCAGTCTGATCTATATACGTTCACAGTGGTCATGAATAATGTCATGATCTCAGTCTGATCTATATACGCTCACAGTGGTCATGAATAATGTCATGATCTCAGTCTGATCTTTATACGTTCACAGTGGTCATGAATAATGTCATGATCTCAGTCTGATCTATATACGCTCACAGTGGTCATGAATAATGTCATGATCTCAGTCTGATCTATATACGCTCACAGTGGTCTTGAATAATGTCAGGATCTCAGTCTGATCTATATACGTTCACAGTGGTCATGAATAATGTCAGGATCTCAGTCTGATCTATATACGCTCACAGTCTGATCTATATACGCTCACAGTGGTCTTGAATAATGTCAGGATCTCAGTCTGATCTATATACGCTCACAGTGGTCATGAATAATGTCAGGATCTCAGTCTGATCTATATACGCTCACAGTGGTCATGAATAATGTCAGGATCTCAGTCTGATCTATATACGTTCACAGTCTGATCTATATACGCTCACAGTGGTCATGAATAATGTCAGGATCTCAGTCTGATCTATATACACTCACAGTGGTCATGAATAATGTCATGATCTCAGTCTGATCTATATACGCTCACAGTGGTCATGAATAATGTCAGGATCTCAGTCTGATCTATATACACTCACAGTGGTCATGAATAATGTCAGGATCTCAGTCTGATCTATATACGCTCACAGTGGTCATGAATAATGTCAGGATCTCAGTCTGATCTATATACGCTCACAGTGGTCATGAATAATGTCATGATCTCAGTCTGATCTATATACGCTCACAGTGGTCATGAATAATGTCAGGATCTCAGTCTGATCTATATACGTTCACAGTCTGATCTATATACGCTCACAGTGGTCATGAATAATGTCATGATCTCAGTCTGATCTATATACGCTCACAGTGGTCATGAATAATGTCATGATCTCAGTCTGATCTATATACGTTCACAGTGGTCATGAATAATGTCATGATCTCAGTCTGATCTATATACGCTCACAGTGGTCATGAATAATGTCATGATCTCAGTCTGATCTATATACGCTCACAGTGGTCTTGAATAATGTCATGATCTCAGTCTGATCTATATACGTTCACAGTGGTCATGAATAATGTCATGATCTCAGTCTGATCTATATACGCTCACAGTGGTCTTGAATAATGTCAGGATCTCAGTCTGATCTATATACGTTCACAGTGGTCATGAATAATGTCAGGATCTCAGTCTGATCTATATACGCTCACAGTCTGATCTATATACGCTCACAGTGGTCTTGAATAATGTCAGGATCTCAGTCTGATCTATATACGCTCACAGTGGTCATGAATAATGTCAGGATCTCAGTCTGATCTATATACGCTCACAGTGGTCATGAATAATGTCAGGATCTCAGTCTGATCTATATACGTTCACAGTCTGATCTATATACGCTCACAGTGGTCATGAATAATGTCAGGATCTCAGTCTGATCTATATACACTCACAGTGGTCATGAATAATGTCATGATCTCAGTCTGATCTATATACGCTCACAGTGGTCATGAATAATGTCAGGATCTCAGTCTGATCTATATACACTCACAGTGGTCATGAATAATGTCAGGATCTCAGTCTGATCTATATACGCTCACAGTGGTCATGAATAATGTCAGGATCTCAGTCTGATCTATATACGCTCACAGTGGTCATGAATAATGTCAGGATCTCAGTCTGATCTATATACACTCACAGTGGTCTTGAATAATGTCAGGATCTCAGTCTGATCTATATACACTCACAGTGGTCATGAATAATGTCATGATCTCAGTCTGATCTATATACGCTCACAGTGGTCATGAATAATGTCAGGATCTCAGTCTGATCTATATACGCTCACAGTGGTCATGAATAATGTCAGGATCTCAGTCTGATCTATATACACTCACAGTGGTCTTGAATAATGTCAGGATCTCAGTCTGATCTATATACACTCACAGTGGTCATGAATAATGTCATGATCTCAGTCTGATCTATATACGCTCACAGTGGTCATGAATAATGTCATGATCTCAGTCTGATCTATATACGCTCACAGTGGTCATGAATAATGTCATGATCTCAGTCTGATCTATATACGCTCACAGTGGTCATGAATAATGTCATGATCTCAGTCTGATCTATATACGCTCACAGTGGTCATGAATAATGTCATGATCTCAGTCTGATCTATATACACTCACAGTGGTCATGAATAATGTCATGATCTCAGTCTGATCTATATACACTCACAGTGGTCATGAATAATGTCATGATCTCAGTCTGATCTATATACGCTCACAGTGGTCATGAATAATGTCAGGGTCTCAGTCTGATCTATATACGCTCACAGTGGTCATGAATAATGTCAGGATCTCAGTCTGATCTATATACACTCACAGTGGTCTTGAATAATGTCAGGATCTCAGTCTGATCTATATACACTCACAGTGGTCATGAATAATGTCATGATCTCAGTCTGATCTATATACGCTCACAGTGGTCATGAATAATGTCATGATCTCAGTCTGATCTATATACGCTCACAGTGGTCATGAATAATGTCATGATCTCAGTCTGATCTATATACGCTCACAGTGGTCATGAATAATGTCATGATCTCAGTCTGATCTATATACGCTCACAGTGGTCATGAATAATGTCAGGATCTCAGTCTGATCTATATACACTCACAGTGGTCATGAATAATGTCATGATCTCAGTCTGATCTATATACGCTCACAGTGGTCATGAATAATGTCATGATCTCAGTCTGATCTATATACGCTCACAGTGGTCATGAATAATGTCATGATCTCAGTCTGATCTATATACGCTCACAGTGGTCATGAATAATGTCATGATCTCAGTCTGATCTATATACGTTCACAGTGGTCATGAATAATGTCATGATCTCAGTCTGATCTATATACGCTCACAGTGGTCATGAATAATGTCATGATCCCAGTCTGATCTATATACGCTCACAGTGGTCTTGAATAATGTCATGATCTCAGTCTGATCTGATCTCTGGTGTCTCTCTCGTGTCTCTTGTGTCTCTCGTGTCTCTGGTGTCTCTCTCGTGTCTCTCGTGTCTCTCGTGTCTCTCGTGTCTCTGGTGTCTCTCTCGTGTCTCTGGTGTCTCTGGTGTCTCTGGTGTCTCTGGTGTCTCTGGTGTCTCTCTTGTCTCTCGTGTCTCTGGTGTCTCTCTCGTGTCTCTCGTGTCTCTCTTGTCTCTCGTGTCTCTGGTGTCTCTCTCGTGTCTCTTGTGTCTCTCGTGTCTCTGGTGTCTCTCTCGTGTCTCTCGTGTCTCTGGTGTCTCTCTCGTGTCTCTGGTGTCTCTCTCGTGTCTCTGGTGTCTCTCTCGTGTCTCTCGTGTCTCTGGTGTCTCTGGTGTCTCTGGTGTGTCTCTCGTGTCTCTCGTGTCTCTGGTGTCTCTCGTGTCTCTGGTGTCTCTGGTGTCTCTCGTGTCTCTCTCGTGTCTCTCTCGTCTCTCGTGTCTCTGGTGTCTCTGGTGTCTCTCTCGTGTCTCTCGTGTCTCTGGTGTCTCTGGTGTCTCTCGTGTCTCTCTCGTGTCTCTCGTGTCTCTCGTGTCTCTGGTGTCTCTCTGGTGTCTCTCTTGTCTCTCGTGTCTCTGGTGTCTCTCTGGTGTCTCTTGTGTCTCTCGTGTCTCTGGTGTCTCTCTCGTGTCTCTGGTGTCTCTGGTGTCTCTGGTGTCTCTCTCGTGTCTCTGGTGTCTCTGGTGTCTCTGGTGTCTCTCTCTTGTCTCTCGTGTCTCTGGTGTCTCTCTCGTGTCTCTCGTGTCTCTCGTGTCTCTCGTGTCTCTCTCCTCTCTGGTGTCTCTCGTGTCTCTGGTGTCTCTGGTGTCTCTCTCGTGTCTCGTGTCTCTCTTGTCTCTCGTGTCTCTGGTGTCTCTCTCGTGTCTCTCGTGTCTCTCTTGTCTCTCGTGTCTCTGGTGTCTCTCTCGTGTCTCTCGTGTCTCTGGTGTCTCTCTCGTGTCTCTCGTGTCTCTCGTGTCTCTGGTGTCTCTCTCGTGTCTCTGGTGTCTCTCTCGTGTCTCTGGTGTCTCTCTCGTGTCTCTCGTGTCTCTGGTGTCTCTGGTGTCTCTGGTGTCTCTCTCGTGTCTCTCTCGTGTCTCTGGTGTCTCTCTGGTGTCTCTCTGGTGTCTCTCAGGTGTCTCTCGTGTCTCTCGTGTGTCTCTCGTGTCTCTGGTGTCTCTGGTGTCTCTCGTGTCTCTCGTGTCTCTCGTGTCTCTCGTGTCTCTCGTGTCTCTCTCGTGTCTCTCTCGTCTCTCGTGTCTCTGGTGTCTCTGGTGTCTCTCTCGTGTCTCTCGTGTCTCTGGTGTCTCTGGTGTCTCTCGTGTCTCTCTCGTGTCTCTCGTGTCTCTGGTGTCTCTCTGGTGTCTCTCTTGTCTCTCGTGTCTCTGGTGTCTCTCTGGTGTCTCTTGTGTCTCTCGTGTCTCTGGTGTCTCTCTCGTGTCTCTCGTGTCTCTGGTGTCTCTGGTGTCTCTGGTGTCTCTCTCGTGTCTCTGGTGTCTCTGGTGTCTCTGGTGTCTCTCTCTTGTCTCTCGTGTCTCTGGTGTCTCTCTCGTGTCTCTCGTGTCTCTCTCCTCTCTGGTGTCTCTGGTGTCTCTGGTGTCTCTCTCGTGTCTCTCGTGTCTCTCGTGTCTCTCGTGTCTCTGGTGTCTCTCTCGTGTCTCTCTCGTGTCTCTCGTGTCTCTCTCGTGTCTCTCGTGTCTCTGGTGTCTCTGGTGTCTTTCTCGTGTCTCTCGTGTCTCTCGTGTCTCTGGTGTCTCTGGTGTCTCTCTCGTGTCTCTCTCGTGTCTCTCTTGTCTCTCGTGTCTCTGGTGTCTCTCTCGTGTCTCTGGTGTCTCTCTCGTGTCTCTCTCGTGTCTCTCGTGTGTCTCGTTTGTCTCTCGTGTCTCTCTCGTGTCTCTGGTGTCTCTCTCGTGTCTCTCTCGTGTCTCTCGTGTGTCTCGTGTGTCTCGTTTGTCTCTCGTGTCTCTCTCGTGTCTCTGGTGTCTCTCTGGTGTCTCTCTCGTGTCTCTTGTGTGTCTCGTTTGTCTCTCGTGTCTCTCTCGTGTCTCTGGTGTCTCTCTGGTGTCTCTCTCGTGTCTCTCGTGTCTCTTCTGTCTCTCGTGTCTCTCTCGTCTCTCTCTCGTGTCTCTCGTGTCTCTCGTGTCTCTTCTGTCTCTCGTGTCTCTCTCGTGTCTCTCTCGTGTGTCTCTTTGGTGTCTCTCTCGTGTCTCTCTCGTGTCTCTCTCGTGTCTCTGGTGTCTCTCGTGTCTCTCGTGTCTCTCTCGTGTCTCTCTCGTGTCTCTCTCGTGTGTCTCTCGTGTGTCTCTCGTGTCTCTCTCGTGTGTCTCTCGTGTCTCTGGTGTCTCTCTCGTGTGTCTCTCGTGTCTCTCTCGTGTCTCTCTCGTGTGTCTCTCGTGTGTCTCTCGTGTCTCTCGTGTCTCTCTCGTGTCTCTCTCGTGTGTCTCTCGTGTGTCTCTGGTGTCTCTCTCGTGTCTCTGGTGTCTCTCGTGTGTCTCTCGTGTCTCTGGTGTCTCTCTCGTGTGTCTCTCGTGTCTCTCTCGTGTGTCTCTCGTGTGTCTCTCGTGTCTCTCTCGTGTCTCTCTCGTGTCTCTCTCGTGTGTCTCTCGTGTGTCTCTCGTGTGTCTCTCGTGTGTCTTTCGTGTCTCTCTCGTGTGTCTCTCGTGTCTCTCTCGTGTCTCTCTCGTGTCTCTGGTGTCTCTCTCATGTCTCTGGTGTCTCTCTCATGTCTCTGGTGTCTCTCTCATGTCTCTGGTGTCTCTCTCGTGTCTCTTGTGTGTCTCGTTTGTCTCTCGTGTCTCTCTCGTGTCTCTGGTGTCTCTCTGGTGTCTCTCTCGTGTCTCTCGTGTCTCTTCTGTCTCTCGTGTCTCTTTCGTCTCTCTCTCGTGTCTCTCGTGTCTCTCGTGTCTCTTCTGTCTCTCGTGTCTCTCTCGTGTCTCTCTCGTGTGTCTCTCGTGTGTCTCTCGTGTGTCTCTCGTGTGTCTCTCGTGTCTCTCTCGTGTGTCTCTCATGTCTCTGGTGTCTCTCTCATGTCTCTGGTGTCTCTCTCATGTCTCTGGTGTCTCTCTCATGTCTCTGGTGTCTCTCTCGTGTCTCTTGTGTGTCTCGTTTGTCTCTCGTGTCTCTCTCGTGTCTCTGGTGTCTCTCTGGTGTCTCTCTCGTGTCTCTCGTGTCTCTTCTGTCTCTCGTTTCTCTCTCGTCTCTCTCTCGTGTCTCTCGTGTCTCTCGTGTCTCTTCTGTCTCTCGTGTCTCTCTCGTGTCTCTCTCGTGTGTCTCTCTGGTGTCTCTCTCGTGTCTCTCTCGTGTCTCTCTCGTGTCTCTGGTGTCTCTCGTGTCTCTCGTGTC
>NC_137100.1:1065493-1087993 GCF_949357685.1 Gobio gobio | reverse complement strand
GTATCAACAAAATCCATCTTACCATTTATCAAAATCCACTTACACTGTAATCACAATTGCCTAAATAATGTCATGAGATTTTTAGATTTATGTTCTAAATATAATATTTTAATTATAGAAATATGAAATTATTCCAGGAAACTATAAACTGCCAGTATATTTGGCGGCGTGAGTGATTCTATAATCATTCAACTAATTCGTTCTAAACGACTGTTCAAAAACGGTGAATTATTCGAGAACGAAACCTATACTTCGTTTGAATCTATTTTTGTTGGAAAAATAGAGCAAAACTGTAAAAAATGACTTGAACTGTTGTATTAAATTAATATCGCATTTTGCAATCGTGCTGATATATTGGAAAATAGCACTCTTGCTCATATGATATTGCTTAACTCATAATTTCCTCTTTAATTACTTCCAAACGAATGTTTATTTTTATGTTTGTTATTAGCCTATTAATAACTAGCCTATTTGTTATGGGGGGGGGGGGGGTAAAATTATTGCTGCATACCCCTCTGGCACTAATGGACAGATGTAGGGCTTTATGAATATGTTATTATTTATGAATATGTTTATGTTGCTCTATACATCACGGCTTTCGCAGGTTTTCTGATGCATGAGGTTTAGTTGTGATTTAGATTGGATTCGTCTCCTGTGTTCTGATCGGTGTGTGTGTGTGTGTGTGTGTGTGTGTGTGTGTGTGTGTGTGTGTGAGATCAGCCAGCCTGATAATATTCCGTGATAATTGAGGAGCGATGCGTTATGTATTCATTGAGCTGGGAATCGCAGTGCCAGTCCTCGTGAGATTGATCCGCTCGGCTCTGAGGGTAAATTGGATGATAAACACCAGTGGAATGAGAGATTCCTGCTGTAGTTGTTTTGTGTCTGGCGTTCCTGTAGCATACAGATGACAACGCCCTCCACACACACAAGAGGGAATAACACTGATGATCATGTGCATTATATATTACAGTACAATACTGCTCCAAATGTTGAGGTCAGTTAGAATCGCGTTTAAAAAAAATACATTTATTAAAAGTGCCAGTAAAGATGCAGGGAATTATCCAAATCAATGTCAGTAAATCCTGGAGTACCACAGGGCTCTGTGTTAGGCCCGCTGCTATTCTCAATATAAGTGAATAACACTGATCTCCTGTTAGTGGGTGGGATATATTCGGCAGCAAGTGAACATTTTATCCTCAGAGTTGATGTGTTAGAAGCAGGAGAAATGGGCAAGAGTAAGAATTTGAGCGAGTTTGGGTCAGATTGTGACGGATAGACGACTGGGTCAGAGCCAGGGTTGGGGAAAGTTACTTTGAAAAGTAATGCATTACAATATTGCGTTACTCCCTTAAAAAGTAACTAAATGAGTTACTTAGTTACTTTTTAAGAAAAGTAATGCGTTACGTTCAAGGTTCCCACGCTTCTTGAAAGCTCTTAAGTTTCAGACACATGGATTCAAGGCTTTGAAAGAACTTGAAAACAAACACAGGTCCTCGAAAGTGCTTGAATTAAGTGTGAACTACATTTTGTTAGAGTAGCGTGTGGTATTACAAACATTGGCCTTTATGCACTGCCAAAGCCAGAAAAAAGTGGGAAAAACCTGAAAAAATGGATTGTGATCACCTGCATCTGCTCTGCATAATGAGCACATAACCTGGAGCTTTTTAACTAGCTTATTCAAATTCAGTGATGCTTGGCTCAGTGTTGATCTACGTAAAAATTGGTTTATCAAAGTTCCAACGTATAACGCTTAATAAAGCAGTGTTTATCAGCGCAACGCTCCTTTGTTTACAGAGGTTACTGGGGAAACCAATATATTTGTGCTGTTGCATAAGCGCCATCTACTGTCAAAGAGTGGAATTGCATTTTCAGCGCCAAATGGTTTGTTCAGACTAATGCATATTAACCCATATTTTTACACAGCTTACACAGTTGTAAATGTTAACTGGTGGATCGATGAAAAGCTAATGTGCTTTTATAACATATCTAGAATATTAAGTTTTATTAATATAAATATAAAGTTGTATTAGTATTAATATAAAGTAAGTCATTTTAGTCATTGTATGGTTTAGGATGTTTCCACAAACACTGATCTCACCCTGTGCAGGTCTTAAAAGCCTTCAAATTTAAGATTTTTAAAAAGATACCATATACAGGTGATTAATAAATAATTTTGCATATTTTTAATGCCTAACAAATAACTTGTCCATATCTTTTCATTTAATTCGAAAATTCATGTAAACAATATTATCTCTATATTTTGATGTTTTAATGAAGTAATGATTTATAAAAAAGAAAACTAAAACCAGTGTGAAATAAATGTTAAAAGCAGGAATTGTTAAATGTTAAACTGCAGCTCTCTTTAAAACTCCACCAGCCTTTCTCCTCATTAGATTTTTAAAAAAGTCGCATGCCCGTAAAATTGTATTTAGTTGTCAGTTTATGCCTTAGCGTTACTGCAGTAATGATAGACACAGGTACAGTAGGTGTGTGATGTACTGTGCAGATTGGCAGTAACACACACACCTTTAACGTATTTATTATGCATGATTTAAAATAAAAGGTGCTTTAAAAAGTCCTTGAATCTGGTGTTCATGAAAGAGTGGGAACCCTGTACGTTACTTTTGCGTTACTTTTTCTCACCTGGGCTGAGCTTGTTTTTTTAAAGTTATATTTTTGTAAAGACCTCTTCATACCAGAATGTAAATAATGCGGCCCAGACTGAGGTAAAGATGCAGATTCCCTCATGAACACTAGAGGGCGCAGCTCTGGAGAATGGAGAAGAGGATAAAGGAGAAAAAAGTTTACCAATAAAAACAAAAAATCTAGTAATTTTCATCATCAGCAGCAAGACATTGGTCAATTAAATATAAAGGTAGATTATGCATAAAAATAGTTGTTTTATTTAACATTTAATTATTGGAGGTTTGCATAGTTCTCTGATTTTGCATTTGACTGATTTTCTTCATTTTGAGGAGGACAGAATCTTTATTGTGCAAGTGAGATAAATAAATGCTCACATTTAGTCTAGAACTACAATAACCCTCATGTTCACACACACACACACACACACACACACACACACACACACACACACACACACACACACACACACACACACACACACACACACACGCCTCTGCACTAACTCTCAACATGAGCTGTCAGTCAAATTAATTTGAAAAAGTAACTCAAATATTTTGTTGTAAATTTGAAAAATAATCGTTACTTTACTAGTTACTTGGAAAAAGTAATATTAATACTTAACTCAAGTTACTTGTAATGCGTTTCCCCAACACTGGGTCAGAGCATCAGAAACAGACGAGCTACTGGAGCTCAAAAACGAGTTTGAGGCGTTGATTTGGCCTCCAAAATGAGCTGAACAAGCAAGTCCGATCCATGGAGGCCCCGCCTCGCAACTTACAGGACTTAAAGGATCTGCTGCTAACATCTTGGTGCCAGATCCCACAGCACACCTTCAGAGGAGGCCATCAGAGACGGGTCACAATATTAGGTCATAATGATATGCCTGATCGGTGTATATAAACCAATTTTCAAAACATATATGTTTATTTTTTATGGGTGGTTATAACATAATTGATTTGAACCTTATTCTTTATAACTCTGTCCGATCAGTTCAGTGTGTGAAGGCCAGTCCGAACACAAGAGGGCAGCAGAAGCACACGCGTGACCCTGAGCACACGCCAGCTGGAGAAGCCTGAGGTTCAGCAGAGATCATGCGTCCGCTCCCGTGTTCTGGCGGAGCATTAGCATTCAGGACATGAGCAGCGCTAGCTCCTTCCTCTGCTAATGCTAATGATGGGGATGCGGAGTTATATAAGAGGAACCCCGTGTGTGTGTGTGTGTGTGTGTGTGTGTGTGTGTGTGTGTGTGTGTGTGTGTTTCTGACGATGCCAGCGTCGCTGATCTCTGAACCCTGGCAGAAGTGCTCTTAGTATCTTTTTTAATTAGATATGAACAGTTTTAGATGCTAGTGTTTGTTTTTCATGTCAGAATGCATTCTGGGATTGGGTTCTGCTCAGACACTGAACATCAAACTCCGACTCCTCCGTCTCAGATGAGCTCCAGAAACACACACACACACACACACACACACACACACACACACACACACACACACACACACTGAGGAGAGACTGCCGCCCACCGCCGGGGATTGTGGGTAGAGGTGATGAGAGACGGGCTGATGTTCAGAGCAACTCTGGGAACCACGTTAGGGTTATCAGATGAATATTATTAACATTTTTACATTTAAACAAAGCTAAAATATGTCTAAAGTGGACCATCGAAATAAAGTTTTACTCTAAAAATAAATAAATAACTAAAAATAAAACTAAATGAAGCCTAAATGGTAAAAATTAGACAAAACAAATCATATAATACAATTATTAAATATTAAACAAAAATTAGACAAGGCTTGGGAATTGACAGAAGTGAGTTGAAGTAAATAAAATAATTAATAATAAAATAAATTAAATCTAAATAGTAAAACAACTAAAAAAGGTAAACAAAATTGCTGAACATTAAACTTAAATTAAATGATGCAACAAAAACGTTACCGAAAATGGAAATGTTGCTTTGGAAACTTAAAGTTTAAAGTTAAAATTAATAAACTAAAACTGAAATAAAAATAAATGAAGCCTAAATACTAAAAATTAAAAAACAAAACAAAACAAAGCATGTTACAAAATTATTAAATATGAAATGAAAATAAGTGAGTTGAAGTAAATAAAAAATACAATAAAAATAAATAAATTATATATATATATATATATATATATATAAATATAAATATATATATATATATATATATATATATATAAATTATAAATAAATTAAACTATTTAAATAAAATATAAATGAGAAAAAATGTAATACTTTAATAAATTAAATTTTTTTTCATTTATATTTTATTTAAATCATTTATTGTATTTATTATACATTTTTTATATATAATGTATTTATTTTATCTTATTTAAATAATTTATTTTATTCACTTCAACTCACTTACTTCTGTCAATTCACAAGACATTTAACATTTTTGTTTAATATGTAATATTAAGAGTATGGTGTGAGTTGAAGTAAATAAAATAAATGATTTAAATAAGATAAAAATAAATAAATTAAAAATAATAATAATTACTTAATTAAATACTAAATTAAATCCTAAATATTAAAACAACAACTAAAAAGAGCATAACAAAATTACTAAATATTAAACTAAAATTATAAAATAATGAAACAAAAATTAAACAAAAAATAGAAATGATCCTTTGAAATCACTCCGTTAAAGCTTTAATAATAAATACTATAAATAAGTGAGTTGAAGTAAATAAAAAAATAAAAATAAAATTACAAATAATAAATAATAAAATACAAAATAAATAACTAAAACTGAAATAAAAATCAATTTAACTGATGATAATATGATAATAGATAGTTAGCTAATCTGTGTGCTTGTATATGTGCAATTCTGAAAAGCATAACATGTACAAATCAATTAAATTGTAATGAAGATGCATTTTCTGTGAAGCTGCTTTGAAACGATATGTATCGTGAAAAGCACTTTACAAATAAATTTGAATTTAATTAATGACAAAAGCACAGCAAAATGACTAAAACCGCACCTAAAACAGAATTTTAAGTCTTTAACCCAAAAAGCATGAATTATTACATATTCGGGTCTTTATTGACCCATATCTATTTCTATTTCTAATCCTAATCTTTTAATAACAATTGCGAAAGAATAAAATAAAGCGTGTTTCGGTGCCTTTTAGAGGTTTGAATTTGAGCAGAAGTCTCCTGTTCTTTAGTTTTCTGCCTGCTGTGATTATGAGTGACAGCGCCACCGTGAGGAACAAAGCAGAATTACACAGAGATCTGCATGATTACAGTCATTGTATTGTTATAATGAACGGTTTGAGGAGTATGGAGAAGGCTGGTGTGTGTCTGAGGGGGAGGGTGGTCCCGGTGGAGGTGTGTGTGTGTGTGTGTTTAGGGAGGCGAGGGAAGGGGTTATGAGAGGTGAGACACACTGGAGATTGATTGACAGGCCGGAGGGGAGCAGATAAAGCGAGGTCAAAGACCGTCAGGATGCTGCTGTGTTTTGACTCATCCCTCTTTCATCCTCTCGTCCTCAGGGAGCAGGAGCTGAAGGTCCATCAGGCCCGGCGCAGTCTGGAAGAAGCTCTGATGGCCGACACTTTGGCACGCGCCAACGAATCCGTCCGCGACTCGGAGGACAGAGCGGCGTAGAGACACACAGGTGAGGAGCAGAGCGCTTACACAACCTCAATACATTCACAAGTGCTGGAGCTCACAATGACCTGTTTCTGGTCCAGATCTGTGCGCTTTTCCTCCGTTCGTTCCCTTTTAGTGCGTGTTTCAGCATGATGAGAACAATATATGGGCCAATCAGAATTCAGGGCCGCCTTAAAAACATGAGAAGTGTTCCATTCAGTCGTGAGTGCCCTGAGAAGTGTTCCATTCAGTCGTGAGTGCCCTGAGAAGTGTTCCATTCAGTCGTGAGTGCCCTGAGAAGTGTTCCATTCAGTCGTGAGTGCCCTGAGAAGTGTTCCATTCGGCTGTGGTTATATTAGTTGTTATAATAGATATGTATTTTATCTTAATACTAATCATGATAGTCGCATTACGATCCATTTGGCCGTGAGTGCTCTGAGAAGTGTTCCATTCGGCTGTACGTGCCCTGATAAGTGTTCCATCCGGCTGTACGTGCCCTGAGAAGTGTTCCATTAGGCCGTGAGTGCTCTGAGAAGTGTTCCAGTAGGCCGTGAGTGCTCTGAGAAGTGTTCCATTCGGCTGTACGTGCCCTGAGAAGTGTTCCATCCGGCTGTACGTGCCCTGAGAAGTGTTCCATTCGGCCGTGAGTGCTCTGAGAAGTGTTCCATTAGGCCGTGAGTGCTCTGAAAAGTGTTCCATTAGGCCGTGAGTGCTCTGAGAAGTGTTCCATTCGGCTGTACGTGCCCTGAGAAGTGTTCCACTCGGCCGTGAGTGCTCTGAGAAGTGTTCCATTAGGCCGTGAGTGCTCTGAGAAGTGTTCCATTCGGCCGTGAGTGCTCTGAGAAGTGTTCCATTAGGCCGTGAGTGCTCTGAGAAGTGTTCCATTAGGCCGTGAGTGCTCTGAGAAGTGTTCCATTCGGCTGTACGTGCCCTGAGAAGTGTTCCATTCGGCCGTGAGTGCTCTGAGAAGTGTTCCATTCGGTCGTGAGTGCTCTGAGAAGTGTTCCATTTGGTCGTGAGTGCTCTGAGAAGTGTTCCATTCGGCTGTACGTGCCCTGAGAAGTGTTCCATTCGGCCGTGAGTGCTCTGAGAAGTGTTCCATTAGGCCGTGAGTGCTCTGAGAAGTGTTCCATTCGGCTGTACGTGCCCTGAGAAGTGTTCCATTCGGCTGTACGTGCCCTGAGAAGTGTTCCATCCGGCTGTACGTGCCCTGAGAAGTGTTCCATTCGGCCGTGAGTGCTCTGAGAAGTGTTCCATTAGGCCGTGAGTGCTCTGAGAAGTGTTCCATTCGGCTGTACGTGCCCTGAGAAGTGTTCCACTCGGCCCCGAGTGCTCTGAGAAGTGTTCCATTCGGCCGTGAGTGCTCTGAGAAGTGTTCCACTCGGCCGTGAGTGCTCTGAGAATGGTTCCATTCGGCCGTGAGTGCTCTGAGAAGTGTTCCATTCGGCCGTGAGTGCTCTGAGAAGTGTTCCACTCGGCCGTGAGTGCTCTGAGAAGTGTTCCATTCGGCCGTGAGTGCTCTGAGAAGTGTTCCACTCGGCCGTGAGTGCTCTGAGAAGTGTTCCATTCGGCCGTGAGTGCTCTGAGAAGTGTTCCACTCGGCCGTGAGTGCTCTGAGAAGTGTTCCATTCGGCCGTGAGTGCTCTGAGAAGTGTTCCACTCGGCCGTGAGTGCTCTGAGAAGTGTTCCACTCGGCCGTGAGTGCTCTGAGAAGTGTTCCATTTGGCCATGAGTGCCCTGAGAAGTGTTCCATTCGGCCGTGAGTGCCCTGAGAAGTGTTCCATTCGGCCATGAGTGCCCTGAGAAGTGTTCCATTCGGGCGTAAGTGCCGTGAGAAGTGTTCAATTCGGGCGTAAGTGCTCTGAGAAGTGTTCCATTCGGTCGTGAGTGCCCTGAGAAGTGTTCCATTCGGTCGTGAGTGCCCTGAGAAGTGTTCCATTCGGTCGTGAGTGCCCTGAGAAGTGTTCCATTCGCTCGTGAGTGCTCTGAGAAGTGTTCCATTCGCTTGTGAGTGCTCTGAGAAGTGTTCCATTCGCTCGTGAGTGCTCTGAGAAGTGTTCCATTCGGTCGTGAGTGCCCTGAGAAGTGTTCCATTTGGCCATGAGTGCCCTGAGAAGTGTTCCATTCGGCCGTGAGTGCCCTGAGAAGTGTTCCATTCGGCCGTGAGTGCCCTGAGAAGTGTTCAATTCGGCGTGAGTGCTCTGAGAAGTGTTCCATTCGGTCGTGAGTGCTCTGAGAAGTGTTCCATTCGGTCGTGAGTGCTCTGAGAAGTGTTCCATTCGGCATAAGTGCCCTGAGAAGTGTTCCATTCGGCCGTAAGTGCCCTGAGAAGTGTTCCATTCGACCGTGAGTGCTCTGAGAAGTATTCCATTCGGTCGTGAGTGCCCTGAGAAGTGTTCCATTCGGCCGTAAGTGCTCTGAGAAGTGTTATGATCAGCGTTATGATCAGCGTTATGATCAGCGTTATGATCAGCGTTATGATCAGCGTTATGATCAGCGCTATGATCAGCGCTATGATCAGCGCTATGATCAGTGTTATGATCAGTGTTATGATCAGTGTTATGATCAGTGTTATGATCAGTGCTATGATCAGTGCTATGATCAGCGTTATGATCAGCGTTATGATCAGCGTTATGATCAGCGTTATGATCAGCGTTATGATCAGCGTTATGATCAGCGTTATGATCAGCGTTATGATCAGCGTTATGATCAGCGCTATGATCAGCGTTATGATCAGCGTTATGATCAGCGTTATGATCAGCGTTATGATCAGCGCTATGATCAGCGTTATGATCAGCGTTATGATCAGCGTTATGATCAGTGCTATGATCAGTGTTATGATCAGTGTTATGATCAGTGTTATGATCAGTGTTATGATCAGCGTTATGATCAGCGTTATGATCAGCGTTATGATCAGCGTTATGATCAGCGTTATGATCAGCGCTATGATCAGCGTTATGATCAGCGTTATGATCAGCGTTATGATCAGCGTTATGATCAGCGTTATGATCAGCGTTATGATCAGCGTTATGATCAGTGTTATGATCAGTGCTATGATTCAGTGTTATGATCAGTGTTATGATCAGCGTTATGATCAGCGTTATGATCAGCGTTATGATCAGCGCTATGATCAGCGTTATGATCAGCGTTATGATCAGCGTTATGATCAGCGCTATGATTCAGTGTTATGATCAGCGTTATGATCAGCGTTATGATCAGCGTTATGATCAGCGTTATGATCAGCGTTATGATCAGCGTTATGATCAGTGTTATGATCAGCGTTATGATCAGTGTTATGATCAGTGTTATGATCAGTGTTATGATCAGTGTTATGATCAGTGTTATGATCAGCGTTATGATCAGTGTTATGATCAGCGCTATCATCAGCGTTATGATCAGCGTTATGATCAGCGTTATGATCAGTGTTATGATCAGCGTTATGATCAGCGTTATGATCAGCGTTATGATCAGTGCTATGATCAGTGCTATGATCAGTGCTATGATCAGTGTTATGATCAGTGTTATGATCAGTGTTATGATCAGTGTTATGATCAGTGTTATGATCAGTGTTATGATCATGATCAGTGTTATGATCAGTGTTATGATCAGTGTTATGATCAGTGTTATGATCAGTGTTATGATCAGTGCTATGATCAGTGCTATGATCAGTGTTATGATCAGCGTTATGATCAGTGTTATGATCAGTGTTATGATCAGCGTTATGATCAGTGTTATGATCAGCGTTATGATCAGTGTTATGATCAGTGTTATGATCAGTGTTATGATCAGTGTTATGATCAGTGTTATGATCAGCGCTATGATCAGCGTTATGATCAGCGTTATGATCAGCGTTATGATCAGTGTTATGATCAGTGTTATGATCAGTGCTATGATCAGCGTTATGATCAGCGTTATGATCAGCGTTATGATCAGCGTTATGATCAGCGTTATGATCAGCGTTATGATCAGAGTTATGATCAGAGTTATGATCAGCGTTATGATCAGAGTTATGATCAGTGTTATGATCAGTGTTATGATCAGTGTTATGATCAGTGTTATGATCAGCGTTATGATCAGAGTTATGATCAGCGTTATGATCAGCGTTATGATCAGCGTTATGATCAGCGTTATGATCAGCGTTATGATCAGCGTTATGATCAGAGTTATGATCAGTGTTATGATCAGTGTTATGATCAGCGTTATGATCAGCGTTATGATCAGCGTTATGATCAGCGCTATGATCAGCGTTATGATCAGCGTTATGATCAGCGTTATGATCAGCGTTATGATCAGCGTTATGATCAGCGTTATGATCAGCGTTATGATCAGCGCTATGATCAGCGTTATGATCAGCGTTATGATCAGCGTTATGATCAGCGCTATGATCAGCGTTATGATCAGCGTTATGATCAGCGTTATGATCAGCGTTATGATCAGCGTTATGATCAGCGTTATGATCAGCGCTATGATCAGCGTTATGATCAGCGTTATGATCAGTGTTATGATCAGCGTTATGATCAGCGTTATGATCAGTGTTATGATCAGCGCTATGATCAGCGCTATGATCAGCGCTATGATCAGCGTTATGATCAGCGTTATGATCAGCGTTATGATCAGTGTTATGATCAGTGTTATGATCAGCGTTATGATCAGCGTTATGATCAGCGCTATGATCAGCGTTATGATCAGCGCTATGATCAGCGCTATGATCAGCGTTATGATCAGCGTTATGATCAGCGTTATGATCAGAGTTATGATCAGAGTTATGATCAGAGTTATGATCAGTGTTATGATCAGCGTTATGATCAGCGCTATGATCAGCGCTATGATCAGCGTTATGATCAGCGTTATGATCAGCGTTATGATCAGAGTTATGATCAGAGTTATGATCAGAGTTATGATCAGAGTTATGATCAGAGTTATGATCAGTGTTATGATCAGTGTTATGATCAGCGTTATGATCAGCGTTATGATCAGTGCTATGATCAGCGTTATGATCAGTGTTATGATCAGCGTTATGATCAGTGTTATGATCAGCGTTATGATCAGTGTTATGATCAGCGTTATGATCAGTGTTATGATCAGCGTTATGATCAGCGTTATGATCAGCGTTATGATCAGTGTTATGATCAGTGTTATGATCAGTGTTATGATCAGTGTTATGATCAGCGTTATGATCAGCGTTATGATCAGTGTTATGATCAGCGTTATGATCAGTGTTATGATCAGCGTTATGATCAGTGTTATGATCAGTGTTCTGCTGCTTCTGTGATGACGTTGCGAGTGTGTTTTCGAATCCTGCGCTCAGGGAATAGGGAGCAGTGAGCACTAAACAGGGATTCAGTGATTTGTTCCTGTTTACAGTCTTTGGGAATTTAATATTTCATCACAAGCATTCCTTCAGCACACGCATGTGAATGATAACACGCAGCCCTTAATAATCAGAGCGCGCGTGTCCGATGATTGAGGCGATGATGGAGTCGTGCAGAAGTGGGTCTCACTGCCATGAAATATTCACGGCCTCATTAAGACGCGGGTGAAGAGCGTCACATCCCTCAGCCTCGTCCTCCTCTCTCCCTCTTCATCATCATCCTCCACTGAGGCTTCCTTCAAGGGAATTAATAGTTAATGTTGCTTGGCTCCAGCCGGCTGTCAGCGCCCGTGGTTCCCCCATATCAGTCTTTACCTGCGCTCCAGCCGCACTGAAGGCCGTCCGGCTCCTGAATGCTGATGCGCTCTGAGATGGATGTACGTCGACAGAAACACGCTTTCTGGAATAATCAGTCGGGCTGCTTTGCATTCGCTGCTTCACTGAGCTCGTTCTCTCTCTGACGGGCCGCTGGGTGGAATTAACACACCGCTTTAGTTCCAAACGCTTTTATTTTTCATTTCAATTCACCGGGAGAGCAACTTTATTTTACTCCACTGCGCTGCGTCTCGAGTTTTTAAATGCATTCTGTGTGCATAACCTTAACTGTCTCTCTTTTAGAGATATATACACCGATCAGGCATAACATTATGACCTAATATTGTCGAGGCAGGTGTGCTGTGGTATCTGGCACCAAGATGTTAGCAGCAGATCCTTTAAGGAGCCTCCATGGATCGGACTTGCTTGTTCAGCTCATCCCACAGATGCTCGATTGGATTGAGATCTGGGGAACACAATCTGGCCCTTGTCAAACTCGCTCAAATTCTTGCTCTTGCCCATTTTTCCTGCTTCTAACACATCAACTCTGAGGACAAAATGTTCACTTGCTGCCTAATATACCCCACCGGTCATATGTTAATGAGCTCGTGATGTCACAGTCATATTTCCCATGATTGCCCAGATGAAGGTCAGTGAAAGGTCACGCGTGTTAGCCGAAGCCGTGCGTCGTGAGGAGATGTTGTTTCTCTCTCGCCGGGACTGAATGTGTTTGAGACGCTTGTGAATGCCAGGAGGAGCTCTGACACAAAACACAATTTAAATACAAATTAGCGAGCGCGCAGAAACCAATAGCATTTGCATTAATTGCACCGGCGGGTCACATGATGAATGAGTGTGTCCGCCGTATCGAGATGAGCAGACGGTTTTCACACACTCCCTCGCTTTCCTCTGTGTGTTTGGATCGCTCTACACATACTTAAGAGATATTTGCATGTGTATATATATTTATATCAGTCTTTTTTTTTTTTTTTTGGTAACACTTTACAATAAAGGACAAAAAGTAAATAATACATATTTATTTATTATATTTCAGCTGCTTTCTCATTGTCATGTACTTTAACTTGAACTAAAATAATTAGATTCAGTTATATAGACATATTTAAAAACTCACACAACCAATAAAACTGACATCCATGTTTATGCTTTTATTTTTAGAAATGTATACACTGTTTTAACATTCGCATGTGAATTTTGCCTTTTTGAAAATCAGTTTCCAATTAAAAAACACAAAACAAGTTATTATTTCTCATTTTCTCTTAGTTTGATTTGATGTACTAAAATAACTAAAGCTGAATAAATCATTTATAGGCATGTGAAAAACATGACCAAATTAAAACGTTAACTATGAAAACAAGCATTATAAATGTAAAAGCTATAATAGTGTGTCAGTGAGTTTAAAATAATGAGTTTTTCTGCGAGCGGCTCGTCTCACAGCTTCTCTTCGTCTTGAATTAGTGCAGATTATGTCAGATTTAATGAGGAAAACGTGCGAGTAAGTGTGCACAGAATTAGTTTGAACACAATCAGAGATCACACACGTAAGCTTTCATCGCTTAACATCCGTCAACATCAACACTATTCCTTCATCCTAATGTTAATCTAAAGCATTTTCTGAATCAGAAGTTGCATCTGTTCATCTCATTTAATGGCCCTGTGATGACATGAACTAACAATGCACAACTTTTTTAGAGATTAATAATAACTAATGTTAACTAATCAGACCCTATTGTGAAGTGTTAGCATAGAACTGTATTTTATTAGTTTTTTTACAAAGGCTTTTGTAAGTTTGAAATGCCATGTATTTAGTTTATGTATTTAATGATATTGACTAAGGGCGTTTTCACACCTGAAGATCCAAACCAAAGTTCATGTTTTGATACATCTTACACATTCGGTTAGTTTTGGTTTGGTTTCACTTTGCCATCATGCGAGCGCACTAAAGAACTGAACATGACACAAAATAATGCCGATTTGCTTCTTATTTATTAAAGCCAGGCGATTGGCTGATGAAACATCGATTAAAATTAAGATACAATTTATACAAAACGAAATTCACTTTAAAGAAAGGCTTTCTACAAAACAAAACTTAATAAAGTGGTCAAAATCATTTCTGACCCACTCAAATCTTTGCACTTTTCATAATCAATATAGCCGAGATGAAATTTAAAAATAACATTATAATATTTACAGAGACTACCTCTTTTCGTTCGACCAAATTTCGTCTGTTCCGTCCGGACCGTGGTCAGGGAGAGTTTTCACACCTGAAGATCCGAACCAAAGTTCATTTTTTGATACATTTTCTACATTCGGTTAGTTGAGGTTTGGTTTGACATTGCCATAATGCGAGCGCACTAAAGAACTTTACATGACACACGTGCATCCTGTCGTTGTCATCATGTGGGCGGCATCTGGACATTGATTGGTTTAGTAAACGTTTATTTATGAGACGTGTTCAAGAGCAATGCAAGTGATCGCGCCGGCGCCTCCATATCACGATTATTGTCTGCTATAGCCGATTTGCTTCTTATTTATTAAATCCAGGTGATTGGCTTTAAAATTAAATTAAAATCTTAATTAAAATTAAGATACAATTTATACAAAATGAAATTCACTTTAAAGAAATGCTTTCTACAAAACAAAACTTAATGAAGTGCTCAAAATCATTTCTGACCTTCTGTCTTCTGACATATTGCGTATCTTTATGTAGCGTTCACACCGGACGCAAATAATTTGTGCTATTCGCGCGAAGTTGGACGCTTGAACATGTTGAGTTTACTCGCGTCATTCGCGCGTGACATTCACTGCACAGCAGACGTGATTCTCCTCATGGGCGGGGCTTCTGCCAGCGGCTCGCCTCGTTGAAAAATGGCTGACATGGGCGATGTTTACACGTCTTTTTTGTTAAAATACTACTGTTAATGTGCGACAAAACATAGTTTTAAGACTTTTTCAGGCGATAATGTAGTTGTTTCAAGCTCAAATCTGTGGTTTATTTACAAAAAGAGCGCCTATTTGAACATTTTATCTGCCGTTTTCGGAGTTGTGAGCTCCAGCGGATCAGCTCAGCGCTCATTAACCCCGACGAGAGCAGCCTTTCCTCGGCCAGAGTGGTGCTTGCCGTGGCAAAAAAAATCCACTCGGATGCTACTGTGATGCAAAAAAGCCAAGCAACATGTCTGTACGATGTTCTGGGGCTTAGATATGGCTTTTTCATGTTTTGTATGGTTGCTAGGGAACTGTAAATGGTTGCTAGGGTGTGGCTATACAATTTATGGTTTGATATTTAAAGACTATTGGCCAGTCTGAGTCAAAAGAGCCCAACTCTGTATTTCTACAGTGCTCTGATGCGGAGATATGACTCGTTAATGTTGAAATATGGTTGCTAGGGTGCTGTAAGTGGTTGCTAGGGCGTGGCTATGAAGTTTGAATGTTACTACTTATTAGCTGCTTGATAGGCCGATTCAAATGAGCCCAGCCCCAAGTCTCTGTGATGTTCTGATGCGGAGATGTGATCACACAAACCTCTTCTCAATGTTAAGTCTATGGAGACTCAATTCGGACGATTTTTCCCCCGCCGAAAACAAACATCGTTCGCCCGATCGCTTAGAAAAGATATAGCACACCTCTCCTCAATAAGCAGCACGATCATTCATGGGTCTACGACAAACGATGCTAGAGGAGTAGCGCCAAAGTTTCGTCAAGGTGAATAGTAATAAAGATTAGCATGTTGTTAATCATGTCACGATTATTATCTGCTATATTCGCTTCTTATTTATTAAATCCAGGCGATTGGCTGATGAAACATTGATTAAAATTAAAGGGTTAGTTCACCCAAAACTGTAAATTGTGTGATTAATGACTGAGCCTCATGTGGTTGGACACCCGTCAGACCTCCGTTCATCTTCAGACACAAATGAAGATATTTTAGTGTAAATCTGATGCTCTGAAAGGCCTCCATTGGCTCAACTTTACACTCTCAAGACCCTTAAAAGACACTAAAGACTAAAGTTACAAAGTCCATCTCACTACAGCGGCTCTACAATAACTTTATGAAGACCAGAATAGTTTCTGTGCACAAAAAAACCCTAAATAACGACTTATATAGTGATGACGATTTCAAAACACGGCCTCATGAAGCTTCGAAGCGTTATGAGTCAGTGAGTCGAATCAGCTGTTCGGAGCGTTATGAATCAGTGAGTCGAATCAGCGGTTCGGAGCGTTATGAATCAGTGAGTGGAATCAGCGGTTTGGAGCGTTATGAATCAGTGAGTCGATTCAGCGGTTCAGAGCGTTATGAATCAGTGAGTCGAATCAGCGGTTTGGAGCGTTATGAATCAGTGAGTCGATTCAGCGGTTCAGAGCGTTATGAATCAGTGAGTCGATTCAGCGGTTTGGAGCGCTATGAATCAGTGAGTCGATTCAGCGGTTCAGAGCGTTATGAATCAGTGAGTCGAATCAGCGGTTTGGAGCGTTATGAATCAGTGAGTCGAATAAGCGGTTTGGAGCGTTATGAATCAGTGAGTCGAATCAGCGGTTTGGAGCGTTATGAATCAGTGAGTCGATTCAGCGGTTTGAAGCGTTATGAATCAGTGAGTCGATTCAGCGGTTCAGAGCGTTATGAATCAGTGAGTCGAATCAGCGGTTTGGAGCGTTATGAATCAGTGAGTCGAATAAGCGGTTTGGAGCGTTATGAATCAGTGAGTCGAATCAGCGGTTTGGAGCGTTATGAATCAGTGAGTCGATTCAGCGGTTTGAAGCGTTATGAATCAGTGAGTCGAATCAGCGGTTCGGAGCGTTATGAATCAGTGAGTCGATTCAGCGGTTCGGGCTGTTATGAATCAGTGAGTCGAATCAGCGGTTTGGAGCGTTATGAATCAGTGAGTCGAATAAGCGGTTTGGAGCGTTATGAATCAGTGAGTCGAATCAGCGGTTTGGAGCGTTATGAATCAGTGAGTCGATTCAGCGGTTCAGAGCGTTATGAATCAGTGAGTCGATTCAGCGGTTCAGAGCGTTATGAATCAGTGAGTCGAATCAGCGGTTTGGAGCGTTATGAATCAGTGAGTCGAATAAGCGGTTTGGAGCGTTATGAATCAGTGAGTCGAATCAGCGGTTTGGAGCGTTATGAATCAGTGAGTCGATTCAGCGGTTTGAAGCGTTATGAATCAGTGAGTCGAATCAGCGGTTCGGAGCGTTATGAATCAGTGAGTCGATTCAGCGGTTCGGGCTGTTATGAATCAGTGAGTCGAATCAGCGGTTTGGAGCGTTATGAATCAGTGAGTCGAATCAGCGGTTTGGAGCGTTATGAATCAGTGAGTCGAATAAGCGGTTTGGAGCGTTATGAATCAGTGAGTCGAATCAGCGGTTTGGAGCGTTATGAATCAGTGAGTCGATTCAGCGGTTTGAAGCGTTATGAATCAGTGAGTCGAATCAGCGGTTCGGAGCGTTATGAATCAGTGAGTCGAATCAGCGGTTTGGAGCGTTATGAATCAGTGAGTCGAATCAGCGGTTCAGAGCGTTATGGATCAGTGAGTCGATTCAGCGGTTTGAAGCGTTATGAATCAGTGAGTCGAATCAGCGGTTTGGAGCGTTATGAATCAGTGAGTCGAATCAGCGGTTTGAAGCGTTATGAATCAGTGAGTCGAATCGGGTTCGGGCTGTTATGAATCAGTGAGTCGAATCAGCGGTTTGGAGCGTTATGAATCAGTGAGTCGAATCAGCGGTTTGGAGCGTTATGAATCAGTGAGTCGAATCTGCGGTTTGGAGCGTTATGAATCAATGAGTGGAATCAGCGGTTTGGAGCGTTATGAATCAGTGAGTGGAATCTGCGGTTTGGAGCGTTATGAATCAGTGAGTCGAATCAGCGGTTTGGAGCGTTATGAATCAGTGAGTCGAATCAGCGGTTCAGGGCGTTATGAATCAGTGAGTCGAATCAGCGGTTTGGAGCGTTATGAATCAGTGAGTCGAATCAGCGGTTTGGAGCGTTATGAATCAGTGAGTGGAATCAGCGGTTCGGAGCGTTATGAATCAGTGAGTCGAATCAGTGGTTTGGAGCGTTATGAATCAGTGAGTGGAATCAGCGGTTTGGAGCGTTATGAATCAGTGAGTCGAATCAGCGGTTTGGAGCGTTATGAATCAGTGAGTCGAATCAGCGGTTTGGAGCGTTATGAATCAGTGAGTCGAATCAGCGGTTTGGAGCGTTATGAATCAGTGAGTCGAATCAGCGGTTTGGAGCGTTATGAATCAGTGAGTCGATTCAGCGGTTTGAAGCGTTATGAATCAGTGAGTCGAATCAGCGGTTCGGAGCGTTATGAATCAGTGAGTCGATTCAGCGGTTTGAAGCGTTATGAATCAGTGAGTCGAATCAGCGGTTCGGAGCGTTATGAATCAGTGAGTCGATTCAGCGGTTCGGGCTGTTATGAATCAGTGAGTCGAATCAGCGGTTTGGAGCGTTATGAATCAGTGAGTCGAATCAGCGGTTTGGAGCGTTATGAATCAGTGAGTCGAATCAGCGGTTTGGAGCGTTATGAATCAGTGAGTCGATTCAGCGGTTTGAAGCGTTATGAATCAGTGAGTCGAATCAGCGGTTCGGAGCGTTATGAATCAGTGAGTCGAATCAGCGGTTTGGAGCGTTATGAATCAGTGAGTCGAATCAGCGGTTTGGAGCGTTATGAATCAGTGAGTCGAATCAGCGGTTTGGAGCGTTATGAATCAGTGAGTCGAATCAGCGGTTTGGAGCGTTATGAATCAGTGAGTCGAATCAGCGGTTTGGAGCGTTATGAATCAGTGAGTCGAATCAGCGGTTTGGAGCGTTATGAATCAGTGAGTGGAATCAGCGGTTTGGAGCGTTATGAATCAGTGAGTCGAATCAGCGGTTCAGGGCGTTATGGATCAGTGAGTCGATTCAGCGGTTTGAAGCGTTATGAATCAGTGAGTCGAATCAGCGGTTCGGAGCGTTATGAATCAGTGAGTCGAATCAGCGGTTTGGAGCGTTATGAATCAGTGAGTCGAATCAGCGGTTTGGGGCGTTATGAATCAGTGAGTCGATTCAGCGGTTTGAAGCGTTATGAATCAGTGAGTCGAATCGGGTTCGGAGCGTTATGAATCAGTGAGTCGAACCAGAGGTTCGGGCTGTTATGAATCAGTGAGTCGAATCAGCGGTTTGGAGCGTTATGAATCAGTGAGTCGAATCAGCGGTTTGGAGCGTTATGAATCAGTGAGTCGAATCAGCGGTTTGGAGCGTTATGAATCAGTGAGTCGATTCAGCGGTTTGGAGCGTTATGAATCAGTGAGTCGATTCAGCGGTTTGGAGCGTTATGAATCAGTGAGTCGATTCAGCAGTTTGGAGCGTTATGAATCAGTGAGTCGATTCAGCGGTTTGGAGCGTTATGAATCAGTGAGTCGATTCAGCAGTTTGGAGCGTTATGAATCAGTGAGTGGAATCAGCGGTTTGGAGCGTTATGAATCAGTGAGTCGAATCAGCGGTTCAGGGCGTTATGGATCAATGAGTCGATTCAGCGGTTTGAAGCGTTATGAATCAGTGAGTCGATTCAGCGGTTTGGAGCGTTATGAATCAGTGAGTCGATTCAGCGGTTTGGAGCGTTATGAATCAGTGAGTCGATTCAGCGGTTTGGAGCGTTATGAATCAGTGAGTCGATTCAGCGGTTTGGAGCGTTATGAATCAGTGAGTCGATTCAGCAGTTTGGAGCGTTATGAATCAGTGAGTGGAATCAGCGGTTTGGAGCGTTATGAATCAGTGAGTCGAATCAGCGGTTCAGGGCGTTATGGATCAGTGAGTCGATTCAGCGGTTTGAAGCGTTATGAATCAGTGAGTCGAATCAGCGGTTCGGAGCGTTATGAATCAGTGAGTCGAATCAGCGGTTTGGAGCGTTATGAATCAGTGAGTCGAATCAGCGGTTTGGGGCGTTATGAATCAGTGAGTCGATTCAGCGGTTTGAAGCGTTATGAATCAGTGAGTCGAATCGGGTTCGGAGCGTTATGAATCAGTGCGTCGAACCAGAGGTTCGGGCTGTTATGAATCAGTGAGTCGAATCAGCGGTTTGGAGCGTTATGAATCAGTGAGTCGAATCAGCGGTTTGGAGCGTTATGAATCAGTGAGTCGAATCAGCGGTTTGGAGCGTTATGAATCAGTGAGTCGATTCAGCGGTTTGGAGCGTTATGAATCAGTGAGTCGATTCAGCGGTTTGGAGCGTTATGAATCAGTGCGTCGATTCAGCGGTTTGGAGCGTTATGAATCAGTGAGTCGATTCAGCGGTTTGGAGCGTTATGAATCAGTGCGTCGATTCAGCGGTTTGGAGCGTTATGAATCAGTGCGTCGATTCAGCGGTTTGGAGCGTTATGAATCAGTGCGTCGATTCATCGGTTTGGAGCGTTATGAATCAGTGCGTCGATTCAGCGGTTTGGAGCGTTATGAATCAGTGCGTCGATTCAGCGGTTTGGAGCGTTATGAATCAGTGAGTCGATTCAGCGGTTTGGAGCGTTATGAATCAGTGCGTCGATTCAGCGGTTTGGAGCGTTATGAATCAGTGAGTCGATTCAGCGGTTTGGAGCGTTATGAATCAGTGCGTCGATTCAGCGGTTTGGAGCGTTATGAATCAGTGAGTCGATTCAGCGGTTTGGAGCGTTATGAATCAGTGCGTCGATTCAGCGGTTTGGAGCGTTATGAATCAGTGAGTCGATTCAGCGGTTTGGAGCGTTATGAATCAGTGCGTCGATTCAGCGGTTTGGAGCGTTATGAATCAGTGAGTCGATTCAGCGGTTTGGAGCGTTATGAATCAGTGAGTCGATTCAGCGGTTTGGAGCGTTATGAATCAGTGCGTCGATTCAGCGGTTTGGAGCGTTATGAATCAGTGAGTCGATTCAGCGGTTTGGAGCGTTATGAATCAGTGAGTCGATTCAGCGGTTTGGAGCGTTATGAATCAGTGCGTCGATTCAGCGGTTTGGAGCGTTATGAATCAGTGCGTCGATTCAGCGGTTTGGAGCGTTATGAATCAGTGCGTCGATTCAGCGGTTTGGAGCGTTATGAATCAGTGCGTCGATTCAGCGGTTTGGAGCGTTATGAATCAGTGAGTCGATTCAGCGGTTTGGAGCGTTATGAATCAGTGCGTCGATTCAGCGGTTTGGAGCGTTATGAATCAGTGAGTCGATTCAGCGGTTTGGAGCGTTATGAATCAGTGCGTCGATTCAGCGGTTTGGAGCGTTATGAATCAGTGAGTCGATTCAGCGGTTTGGAGCGTTATGAATCAGTGCGTCGATTCAGCGGTTTGGAGCGTTATGAATCAGTGAGTCGATTCAGCGGTTTGGAGCGTTATGAATCAGTGCGTCGATTCAGCGGTTTGGAGCGTTATGAATCAGTGAGTCGATTCAGCGGTTTGGAGCGTTATGAATCAGTGAGTCGATTCAGCGGTTTGGAGCGTTATGAATCAGTGCGTCGATTCAGCGGTTTGGAGCGTTATGAATCAGTGAGTCGATTCAGCGGTTTGGAGCGTTATGAATCAGTGAGTCGATTCAGCGGTTTGGAGCGTTATGAATCAGTGCGTCGATTCAGCGGTTTGGAGCGTTATGAATCAGTGCGTCGATTCAGCGGTTTGGAGCGTTATGAATCAGTGCGTCGATTCAGCGGTTTGGAGCGTTATGAATCAGTGCGTCGATTCAGCGGTTTGGATCACTAAATTTCAGCAGTTTGGCGGTTTGACACCAATGGAGGCCTTTCAGAGCATCAGATTTACACTAAAATATGTTCATTTGTGTCTGAAGATGAACGGAGGTCTGACGGGTGTCCAACCACATGAGGCTCAGTCATTAATCACACAATTTACATTTTTGGGTGAACTAACCCTTTAAGATACAATTTATACAAAACGAAATTAGGTAGGTGTGAAAGGGCCCTAAATTAACGTCTGTGGGTCAGGGTGGAAGAACTTTTCCCATGTTTAGCAAGTGTGTTTTTAAAAAAAGAGCGATGTGTAGACTGTCAGATATGAGATTAGTGTGTGTAGAGGGTTTATAGACTGTATTCACGGTTTAACGGTTTCCTCTTCTTCTGCTGTAGAAAGCCCAAATATCCCAGAAAGGCTCTTTTTTTCCGATGAGTGTAAACTAAGGTCCCAAAGTGTGCGGCGGGTCATGGGAATAACGCCGCTGCTTTATCATATTACGCGAGCCGTTTTTAACCCGCTCTGTTTGTTGTGCCGTGAATGTTTAATTAATGCTTCACTCAAACTCTTAAATTGCGGGGCAGTTTGTGTTAATTACCCTCTTTATCCTGAAATCTTGGCGTAAGTGAAAAGCTTCTGCTAATGAAGATGTAAATTAGCGGCGCGGCGTGGATTGATGAACACGCCTCTGCGCTGGACCCGCATTACCACTTAAAAGCATTGATATTTATGTACATTTACACGTTACGTTTTCTCTGCGTGTGCGAGATGTGATTAAAAACACATTTTATGATGATTAGGTTTAATTGTGCTTGTAAATATTTTCCTGTGTTCGGCCAAATTACTGCGGAAACG
>NC_137100.1:1050493-1055493 GCF_949357685.1 Gobio gobio | reverse complement strand
GAGTTTGGGGAGGTGGAGTTTGGGGAAGTTGAGTTTGGGCAGGTGGAGTTTGGGGAAGTGGAGTTTGGGGAGGTAGAGTTTGGGGAAGTGGAGTTTGGGGAAGTGGAGTTTGGGGAAGTGGAGTTTGGGGAGGTGGAGTTTGGGGAAGTGGAGTTTTGGGAGGTGGAGTTTGGGCAGGTGGAGTTTGGGGAAGTGGAGTTTGGGGAAATTGAGTTTGGGAAAGTGGAGTCTGGGGAAGTGGAGTTTGGGGAGGTGGAGTTTGGGGAAGTTGAGTTTGGGGAAGTGGAGTCTGGGGAAGTGGAGTTTGGGGAAGTGGAGTTTGGGGAGGTGGAGTTTGGGGAAGTGGAGTTTTGGGAGGTGGAGTTTGGGCAGGTGGAGTTTGGGGAAGTGGAGTTTGGGGAAATTGAGTTTGGGAAAGTGGAGTCTGGGGAAGTGGAGTTTGGGGAGGTGGAGTTTGGGGAAGTTGAGTTTGGGGAAGTGGAGTCTGGGGAAGTGGAGTTTGGGGAAGTGGAGTTTGGGGAAGTGGAGTTTGGGGAGGTGGAGTTTGGGGAAGTGGAGTTTGGGGAGGTTGAGTTTGGGGGGGGTTTGGGGAAGTGGAGTTTGGGGAGGTGGAGTTTTGGGAGGGGGAGTTTGGGGAAGTGGAGTTTGGGGAGGTGGAGTTTGGGGAAGTGGAGTTTGGGGAAGTGGAGTTTGGGGAGGTGGAGTTTGGGGAAGTGGAGTTTGGGGAAGTGGAGTTTGGGGAAGTGGAGTTTGGGGAGGTGGAGTTTGGGGAAGTGGAGTTTGGGGAGGTGGAGTTTGGGGAAGTGGAGTTTGGGGAAGTGGAGTTTGGGGAGGTGGAGTTTGGGGAAGTGGAGTTTGGGGAAGTGGAGTTTGGGGAAGTGGAGTTTGGGGAAGTGGAGTTTGGGGAAGTGGAGTTTGGGGAAGTGGAGTTTGGGGAAGTGGAGTTTGGGGAGGTGGAGTTTGGGGAAGTGGAGTTTGGGGAGGTGGAGTTTGGGGAGGTGGAGTTTGGGGAAGTGGAGTTTGGGGAGGTGGAGTTTGGGGAGGTGGAGTTTGGGGAAGTGGAGTTTGGGGAAGTGGAGTTTGGGGAGGTGGAGTTTGGGGAAGTGGAGTTTGGGGAAGTGGAGTTTGGGGAAGTGGAGTTTGGGGAGGTGGAGTTTGGGGAAGTGGAGTTTGGGGAAGTGGAGTTTGGGGAGGTGGAGTTTGGGGAAGTGGAGTTTGGGGAGGTGGAGTTTGGGGAAGTGGAGTTTGGGGAAGTGGAGTTTTGGGAGGGGGAGTTTGGGGAAGTGGAGTTTGGGGAGGTGGAGTTTGGGGAAGTGGAGTTTGGGGAAGTGGATTTTGGGGAGGTGGAGTTTGGGGAAGTGGAGTTTGGGGAAGTGGAGTTTGGGGAAGTGGAGTTTGGGGAAGTGGATTTTGGGGAAGTGGAGTTTGGGGAAGTGGAGTTTGGGGAGGTGGAGTTTGGGGAAGTGGATTTTGGGGAAGTGGAGTTTGGGGAGGTGGAGTTTGGGGAAGTGGAGTTTGGGGAAGTGGAGTTTGGGGAGGTGGAGTTTGGGGAAGTGGAGTTTGGGGAAGTGGAGTTTGGGGAAGTGGATTTTGGGGAGGTTGAGTTTGGGGAGGTGGAGTTTGGGGAAGTGGAGTTTTGGGAAGTGGAGTTTGGGGAGGTGGAGTTTGGGCAGGTGGAGTTTGGGGAAGTGGAGTTTGGGGAGGTGGAGTCTGGGGAAGTGGAGTTTGGGGAGGTGGAGTTTGGGGAAGTGGAGTTTGGGGAAGTTGAGTTTGGGGAGGTGGAGTTTGGGGAGGTGGAGTTTGGGGAAGTTGAGTTTGGGGAAGTGGAGTTTGGGGAGGTGGAGTTTGGGGAAGTTGAGTTTGGGGAGGTGGAGTCTGGGGAAGTGGAGTTTGGGGAGGTAGAGTTTGGGGAAGTGGAGTTTGGGGAAGTGGAGTTTGGGGAAGTGGAGTTTGGGGAGGTGGAGTTTGGGGAGGTGGAGTCTGGGGAAGTGGAGTTTGGGGAAGTGGAGTTTGGGGAGGTGGAGTTTGGGGAGGTTGAGTTTGGGGAGGTGGAGTTTGGGGAAGTTGAGTTTGGGGAGGTGGAGTTTGGGGAGGTGGAGTTTGGGGAAGTTGAGTTTGGGGAAGTGGAGTTTGGGGAGGTGGAGTTTGGGGAAGTTGAGTTTGGGGAGGTGGAGTCTGGGGAAGTGGAGTTTGGGAGGTGTAGTTTGGGGAGGTGGAGTTTGGGGAGGTGGAGTTTGGGGAAGTGGAGTTTGGGGAGGTGGAGTCTGGGGAAGTGGAGTTTGGGGAGGTGGAGTTTGGGGAAGTGGAGTTTGGGGAGGTTGAGTTTGGGGAGGTGGAGTTTGGGGAAGTTGAGTTTGGGGAGGTGGAGTTTGGGGAAGTTGAGTTTGGGGAAGTGGAGTTTGGGGAGGTGGAGTTTGGGGAAGTTGAGTTTGGGGAGGTGGAGTCTGGGGAAGTGGAGTTTGGGGAGGTAGAGTTTGGGGAAGTGGAGTTTGGGGAAGTGGAGTTTGGGAGGTAGAGTTTGGGGAAGTGGAGTTTGGGGAGGTAGAGTTTGGGGAGGGGGAGGTAGAGTTTGGGGAGGTGGAGTTTGGGGAAGTGGAGTTTGGGGAAGTGGAGTTTGGGGAGGTGGAGTTTGGGGAAGTGGAGTTTGGGGAGGTGGAGTTTGGGCAGGTGGAGTTTGGGGAAGTGGAGTTTGGGGAAGTTGAGTTTGGGGAAGTGGAGTCTGGGGAAGTGGAGTTTGGGGAGGTGGAGTTTGGGGAAGTTGAGTTTGGGGAAGTGGAGTCTGGGGAAGTGGAGTTTGGGGAAGTGGAGTTTGGGGAAGTGGAGTTTGGGGAGGTGGAGTTTGGGGAAGTGGAGTTTGGGGAGGTTGAGTTTGGGGGGGGTTTGGGGAAGTGGAGTTTGGGGAGGTGGAGTTTTGGGAGGGGGAGTTTGGGGAAGTGGAGTTTGGGGAGGTGGAGTTTGGGGAAGTGGAGTTTGGGGAAGTGGAGTTTGGGGAGGTGGAGTTTGGGGAAGTGGAGTTTGGGGAAGTGGAGTTTGGGGAAGTGGAGTTTGGGGAAGTGGAGTTTGGGGAGGTGGAGTTTGGGGAAGTGGAGTTTGGGGAGGTGGAGTTTGGGGAAGTGGAGTTTGGGGAAGTGGAGTTTGGGGAGGTGGAGTTTGGGGAAGTGGAGTTTGGGGAAGTGGAGTTTGGGGAAGTGGAGTTTGGGGAAGTGGAGTTTGGGGAGGTGGAGTTTGGGGAGGTGGAGTTTGGGGAAGTGGAGTTTGGGGAGGTGGAGTTTGGGGAGGTGGAGTTTGGGGAAGTGGAGTTTGGGGAGGTGGAGTTTGGGGAAGTGGAGTTTGGGGAGGTGGAGTTTGGGGAAGTGGAGTTTGGGGAAGTGGAGTTTGGGGAGGTGGAGTTTGGGGAAGTGGAGTTTGGGGAAGTGGAGTTTGGGGAAGTGGAGTTTGGGGAGGTGGAGTTTGGGGAAGTGGAGTTTGGGGAGGTGGAGTTTGGGGAAGTGGAGTTTGGGGAGGTGGAGTTTGGGGAAGTGGAGTTTGGGGAGGTGGAGTTTGGGGAAGTGGAGTTTGGGGAAGTGGAGTTTTGGGAGGGGGAGTTTGGGGAAGTGGAGTTTGGGGAGGTGGAGTTTGGGGAAGTGGAGTTTGGGGAAGTGGAGTTTGGGGAGGTGGAGTTTGGGGAAGTGGAGTTTGGGGAAGTGGAGTTTGGGGAAGTGGAGTTTGGGGAAGTGGATTTTGGGGAAGTGGATTTTGGGGAAGTGGAGTTTGGGGAAGTGGAGTTTGGGGAGGTGGAGTTTGGGGAAGTGGATTTTGGGGAAGTGGAGTTTGGGGAAGTGGATTTTGGGGAAGTGGAGTTTGGGGAAGTGGAGTTTGGGGAAGTGGAGTTTGGGGAGGTGTAGTTTGGGGAGGTGGAGTTTGGGGAAGTGGAGTTTGGGGAAGTGGAGTTTGGGGAAGTGGATGAGGGGAGGTGGAGTTTGGGGAAGTGGAGTTTGGGGAAGTGGAGTTTGGTGAAGTGGAGTTTGGGGAGGTGGAGTTTGGGGAAGTGGAGTTTGGGGAAGTGGATTTTGGGGAAGTGGAGTTTGGGGAAGTGGATTTTGGGGAAGTGGAGTTTGGGGAAGTGGAGTTTGGGGAAGTGGAGTTTGGTGAAGTGGAGTTTGGGGAGGTGGAGTTTGGGGAAGTGGAGTTTGGGGAAGTGGAGTTTGGGGAAGTGGATGAGGGGAGGTGGAGTTTGGGGAAGTGGAGTTTGGGGAAGTGGAGTTTGGGGAGGTGGATTTTGGGGAGGTGGAGTTTGGGGAGGTAGAGTTTGGGGAGGTGGAGTTTGGGGAGGTGGATTTTGGGGAGGTGGAGTTTGGGGAAGTGGAGTTTGGGGAGGTGGAGTTTGGGGAGGTGGATGAGGGGAGGTGGAGTTTGGGGAAGTGGAGTTTGGGGAAGTGGATGAGGGGAGGTGGAGTTTGGGGAAGTGGAGTTTGGGGAAGTGGAGTTTGGGGAGGTGGATTTTGGGGAGGTGGATTTTGGGGAGGTGGATTTTGGGGAGGTGGAGTTTGGGGAGGTGGATTTTGGGGAGGTGGAGTTTGGGGAAGTGGAGTTTGGGGAGGTGGAGTTTGGGGAGGTGGATGAGGGGAGGTGGAGTTTGGGGAGGTGGATGAGGGGAGGTGAGTGTGTGTGGTGACTCTGGCTGTTGATTGGACGATTAGATGGGCTGGCTTCTCCCTAAATTATGTTTGAAACTCTTTTTTTTTTCGTTTTGTGCAATATATTTTTACACGTCTTTAAATTGTAATTGTTTTTAATTCTGATGATTTTTTTGACCATGACCGCAGGACACCCTCAGATTCTCAGCCGTATCTCAGATATCGTCATCAGACCACTCATCAGAGGAAGCTGGGACTGTTATGAGCGGTTCTGGTCCAGGGTCAGGGTCAGGGTCAGGGTCAGGGTCAGGGGGTCAGGGGGTCAGGGGGTCAGGGTCAGGGGGTCAGGGTCAGGGGTCAGTGTCAGGGTCAGGGGGTCAGGGT
>NC_137100.1:1027993-1047993 GCF_949357685.1 Gobio gobio | reverse complement strand
ACCACAACACTGATCCGGGGTCAGTCACACATCCGTTACAGGACCAGAACACTGATCCAGGGTCAGTCACACGGCCGTTACAGGACCACAACACTGATCCTGGGTCAGTCACACATCCGTTACAGGACCAGAACACTGATCCAGGGTCAGTCACACGGCCGTTACAGGACCACAACACTGATCCAGGGTCAGTCACACGGCTGTTACAGGACCACAACACTGATCCTGGGTCAGTCACACATCCATTACAGAACCACAACACTGATCCTGGGTCAGTCACACATCCATTACAGAACCACAACACTGATCCTGGGTCAGTCACACATCCGTTACAGGACCAGAACACTGATCCAGGGTCAGTCACACGGCCGTTACAGGACCACAACACTGATCCTGGGTCAGTCACACATCCGTTACAGGACCAGAACACTGATCCAGGGTCAGTCACACGGCTGTTACAGGACCACAACACTGATCCTGGGTCAGTCACACATCCATTACAGAACCACAACACTGATCCTGGGTCAGTCACACATCCGTTACAGGACCAGAACACTGATCCAGGGTCAGTCACACGGCCGTTACAGAACCAGAACACTGATCCAGGGTCAGTCACACATCCATTACAGAACCACAACACTGATCCTGGGTCAGTCACACATCCGTTACAGGACCACAACACTGATCCTGGGTCAGTCACACATCCGTTACAGGACCACAACACTGATCCTGGGTCAGTCACACATCCATTACAGAACCAGAACACTGATCCAGGGTCAGTCACACGGCCGTTACAGGACCACAACATTGATCCTGGGTCAGTCACACATCCGTTACAGGACCAGAACACTGATCCAGGGTCAGTCACACATCCGTTACAGGACCAGAACACTGATCCGGGGTCAGTCACACGGCTGTTACAGGACCACAACACTGATCCGGGGTCAGTCACACGGCTGTTACAGGACAACACTGATCCGGGGTCAGTCACACATCCGTTACAGGACCAGAACACTGATCCAGGGTCAGTCACACGGCCGTTACAGGACCAGAACACTGATCCGGGGTCAGTCACACGGCTGTTACAGGACCACAACACTGATCCAGGGTCAGTCACACATCCGTTACAGGACCACAACACTGATCCTGGGTCAGTCACACATCCGTTACAGGACCAGAACACTGATCCGGGGTCAGTCACACGGCTGTTACAGGACCAGAACACTGATCCAGGGTCAGTCACACGGCCGTCACAGGACCACAACACTGATCCTGGGTCAGTCACACATCCGTTACAGGACCAGAACACTGATCCTGGGTCAGTCACACGGCTGTTACAGGACCACAACACTGATCCTGGGTCAGTCACACATCCGTTACAGAACCAGAACACTGATCCGGGGTCAGTCACACGGCTGTTACAGGACCAGAACACTGATCCAGGGTCAGTCACACGGCCGTTACAGGACCACAACACTCATCCTGGGTCAGTCACACATCCGTTACAGGACCAGAACACTGATCCAGGGTCAGTCACACATCCGTTACAGGACCAGAACACTGATCCGGGGTCAGTCACACGGCTGTTACAGGACCACAACACTGATCCGGGGTCAGTCACACGGCTGTTACAGGACCACAACACTGATCCGGGGTCAGTCACACGGCTGTTACAGGACCACAACACTGATCCGGGGTCAGTCACACGGCTGTTACAGGACCACAACACTGATCCAGGGTCAGTCACACGGCCGTTACAGGACCACAACACTGATCCGGGGTCAGTCACACATCCGTTACAGGACCAGAACACTGATCCGGGGTCAGTCACACGGCTGTTACAGGACCACAACACTGATCCGGGGTCAGTCACACGGCTGTTACAGGACCACAACACTGATCCGGGGTCAGTCACACGGCTGTTACAGGACCACAACACTGATCCGGGGTCAGTCACATGGCTGTTACAGGACCACAACACTGATCCAGGGTCAGTCACACGGCCGTTACAGGACCACAACACTGATCCGGGGTCAGTCACACATCCGTTACAGGACCACAACACTGATCCAGGGTCAGTCACACGGCCGTTACAGGACCACAACACTGATCCGGGGTCAGTCACACGGCTGTTACAGGACCACAACACTGATCCGGGGTCAGTCACACATCCGTTACAGGACCACAACACTGATCCAGGGTCAGTCACACGGCCGTTACAGGACCACAACACTGATCCAGGGTCAGTCACACGGCCGTTACAGGACCAGAACACTGATCCAGGGTCAGTCACACGGCCGTTACAGGACCAGAACACTGATCCAGGGTCAGTCACACGGCCGTTACAGGACCAGAACACTGATCCAGGGTCAGTCACACGGCCGTTACAGGACCAGAACACTGATCCAGGGTCAGTCACACGGCCGTTACAGGACCAGAACACTGATCCAGGGTCAGTCACACGGCCGTTACAGGACCAGAACACTGATCCAGGGTCAGTCACACGGCCGTTACAGGACCAGAACACTGATCCAGGGTCAGTCACACGGCCGTTATAGGACCAGAACACTGATCCGGGGTCAGTCACACGGCCATTACAGGACCAGAACACTGATCCGGGGTCAGTCACACGGCCGTTACAGGACCAGAACACTGATCCAGGGTCAGTCACACGGCCGTTACAGGACCAGAACACTGATCCAGGGTCAGTCACACGGCCGTTATAGGACCAGAACACTGATCCAGGGTCAGTCACACGGCCGTTACAGGACCACAACACTGATCCGGGGTCAGTCACACGGTCATTACCGGACCAAAACACTGATCCAGGGTCAGTCACACGGCCGTTACAGGACCAGAACACTGATCCAGGGTCAGTCACACGGCCATTACAGGACCACAACACTGATCCAGGGTCAGTCACACGGCCATTACAGGACCAGAACACTGATCCAGGGTCAGTCACACGGCCATTACAGGACCAGAACACTGATCCAGGGTCAGTCACACGGCCGTTACAGGACCAGAACACTGATCCAGGGTCAGTCACACGGCCATTACAGGACCAGAACACTGATCCAGGGTCAGTCACACGGCCATTACAGGACCAGAACACTGATCCAGGGTCAGTCACACGGCCATTACAGGACCACAACACTGATCCAGGGTCAGTCACACGGCCATTACAGGACCAGAACACTGATCCAGGGTCAGTCACACGGCCATTACAGGACCACAACACTGATCCAGGGTCAGTCACACGGCCATTACAGGACCAGAACACTGATCCAGGGTCAGTCACACGGCCGTTACAGGACCAGAACACTGATCCAGGGTCAGTCACACGGCCGTTACAGGACCACAACACTGATCCAGGGTCAGTCACATGGCCATTACAGGACCAGAACACTTGAGATAGTAAAACAAGAATAAAGCTAGGTTCTGTGCATCAGTTGTTGATTGGCTGTTGAGAGGTGGGCGTGGCTGATTAAAAGAAAAGGGCGTGGCTTTAGCACACAGAATGAATGCCATAAACACAATCAATGATGCAAACATAGGAAACATATGCATGAATTAATTGACATTTTCTCTTCCCTCCGTCGTTAAGCAACAGCCGGCTCTGCAGAATGAAGATAAATTAGAGAATTGATTCGTCTGTTTTAATTAACGAGAGCAAAGCATTGTGGGAACTGTCTGGCGTGTGATTGATTCTGCTTTTATGCGCTGAATGTGTTTTAGTCCTGAGACTGAGGTGTGATTAACGCTGAGATTCCCTCACGATCACAAGCGCAGAAGCTCTTCAGTTCATCTGCGCTGCAGCCGGAGACATTAATCAGGAGATAACAGAGACACCGCAACAGGAAATGAAGACATTAGTGTCTTCCTGCGAGGCAGAATCAAGCAGCCTGCGCTTGATTATGCAGATGAAAAATGTCTTATTAAAGTTTATACAACACGCGTGTTAATGCGCCGCGTCTCCAGATGAATTAAGCCGGTTGGAGTTAGCCGGTCGTGAACGGGCTTTATTGTCGGGGGGGCAGATTTGAAGCGGCAGACTCTTAAATTGCTTTTCCGTGTTTCATACATCTGCCCCGACAACATCTGAGCGGGTCCGCGGGGAATGAGCCTGTAATGGAGAATCCGCCGCTCTTCCCGCGCGCGTGTCATCGGTCGCGCGTCCTCGTTTGTGTGATGATGCATCGCTGTGTGTTTAACGCTGTTTGTGTAACACGACACGAGGGATCACACACACACTGAGCACCACCGCTTCTGTCTGACTGAGGGAAGGAAGCAGAGAAATACACCGGATATTGGGGACTCCTCTGGACCCCTGAAGGTGTGCTGTGGTATCTGGCACCAAGATGTTAGCAGCAGATCCTTTAAGTCCTGTAAGTTGTGAGGCGGGGCCTCCATGGATTGGACTTGTTTGTTCAGCTCATCCCACAGATGCTCGATTGGATTGAGATTTGGGGGATTAATCCTAACCCATCCATCATCTGTCTATCTATCCATCCATCCATCCATCATCTGTCTATCCATCCATCCAGCATCTGTCTATCCGTCCCTCATCTGTCCATCCACCCATCCATCATCTGTCTATCCGTCCCTCATCTGTCCATCCACCCATCCATCATCTGTCTATCCGTCCCTCATCTGTCCATCCACCCATCCATCATCTGTCTATCCATCCATCATCTGTCCATCCACCCATCCATCATCTGTCTATCCATCCATCCATCCATCCATCCATCATCTGTCTATCTATCCATCCAGCATCTGTCTATCCATCCATCATCTGTCCATCCACCCATCCATCATCTGTCTATCCATCCATCCATCCATCATCTGTCTATCCATCCATCCAGCATCTGTCTATCCATCCATCATCTGTCTATCCATCCATCCATCCATCCATCCATCATCTGTCTATCCATCCATCCATCATCTGTCTATCCATCCATCAACTGTCCATCCATCCATCCATCCATCATCTGTCTATCCATCCATCCATCATCTGTCTTTCCATCCATCCATCATCTGTCTATCTATCCATCATCTGTCTATCCATCCATCCATCATCAGTCTATCCATCCATCCATCATCTGTCTTTCCATCCATCTATCATCTGTCTATCTATCCATCATCTGTCTATCTGTCCATCCATCATCTGTCTATCCATCCATCATCTGTCTATCCATCCATCAACTGTCTATCCATCCATCCATCATCTGTCTATCCATCCATCCATCCATCATCGGTCTATCCATCCATCCATCCATCATCTGTCAATCCATCTGTCTATCCATCCATCATCTGTCTATCCATCCATCCACCATCTGTCAATCCATCCATCCATCCATCATCTGTCTATCCATCCATCATCTGTCTATCCATCCATCCATCCATCATCTGTCTATCCATCCATCCATCCATCATCTGTCTATCTATCTATCTATCCATCCATCCATCTATCATCTGTCTATCCATTCATCCATCGTCTGTCGATCCATCCATCCATCCATCATCTGTCTATCCATCCATCCATCATCTGTCTATCTATCTATCCATCCATCCATGTGTCATCGGTCAGGCGTCCTCGTTAGTGTGATGATGCATCGTTGTGTGTTTAACGGCTGTTTGTGTAACAGGACACGAGGGATCCATCATCTGTCTGTCTATCCATCCATCCATCATCTGTGTGTCTATCTATCCATCCATCCATCATCTGTCTGTCTATCCATCCATCCACCCATCCATCCATTGTCTGTCCATCCATCATCGTCTGTCTATCCATCCATCTGTCCATTGCATTTATCCATCCATTAATTGTCTGTCTATCCATCCATCTATCCATCTACCCATCATCTATCCATTCATCCATTCATCATCTGTCTATCCATCGATCCATCCATCCATCATCTGTCTATCCATCCATCCATCATCTGTCTATCCATCCATCAACTGTCCATCCATCCATCATCTGTCTATCCATCCATCCATCCATCCATCATCTGTCTTTCCATCCATCCATCATCTGTCTATCTATCCATCATCTGTCTATCCATCCATCCATCATCTGTCTATCTATCCATCATCTGTCTTTCCATCCATCCATCATCTGTCTATCTATCCATCATCTCTCTATCCATCCATCCATCCATCCATCATCTGTTTATCCATCCATCATCTGTCTATCCATCCATCAACTGTCTATCCATCCATCCATCATCTGTCTATCCATCCACCCATCATCTGTCTATCCATCCATCCATCCATCCATCCATCATCTGTCTATCCATCCATTCATCCATCCATCCATCATCTGTCTTTCTATCCATCCATCCATCATCTGTCTTTCTATCCATCCATCCATCATCTGTCTATCCATCCATCCATCATCTGTCTATCCATCCATCCATCCATCATCTGTCTATCCATCCATCCATCATCTGTCTATCCATCCATCATCTGTCTATCCATCCATCCATCATCTGTCTATCTACCCATCCATCCATCTATCAATTGTCTGTCTATCCATCCATCATCTGTCTATCCATCCATCCATCCATCCATCCATCCATCATCTGTCTATCCATCCATCCATCCATCCATCCATCCATCCATCCATCCATCCGGCGCTCTTCCCGCGCGTGTCATCGGTCAGGCGTCCTCGTTAGTGTGATGATGCATCGTTGTGTGTTTAACGGCTGTTTGTGTAACAGGACACGAGGGATCCATCATCTGTCATCTGTCTATCCATCCATCCATCCATCCATCATCTGTCAATCCATCCATCCATCATCTGTCTATCCATCCATCCATCATCTGTCTATCCATCCATCATCTGTCTTTCCATCCATCCATCATCTGTCTATCCATCCATCCATCATCTGTCTATCCATCCATCCATCATCTGTCTATCCATCCATCCATCCATCATCTGTCTATCCATCCATCCATCCATCCATCCATCATCTGTCAATCCATCCATCCATCCATCCATCCATCATCTGTCTATCCATCCATCATCTGTCTATCCATCCATCCACCATCTGTCAATCCATCCATCCATCCATCCATCCATCATCTGTCTATCCATCCATCCATCCATCATCTGTCTATCCATCCATCCGTCATCTGTCTATCCATCCATCCATCCATCCATCCATCCATCATCTGTCTATCCATCCATCCATCATCTGTCTATCTATCTATCTATCCATCCACCCATCCATCCATCCATCCATCCATCCATCCATCATCTATCCATCCATCATCTGTCTATCCATCCATCCATCCATCCATCATCTGTCTATTCATCCATCCATCATCTGTCTGTCTATCCATCCATCGTCTATCTATCCATCCATCATCTGTCCATCCATCCATCATCTATGTGTCTATCTATCCATCCATCCATCCATCAGTCCATCCATTGTCTGTCCATCCATCCATCATCTGTCTGTCTATCCATCCATCCATCCATCCATTGTCTGTCCATCCATCATCGTCTGTCTATCCATCCATCTATCCATTGCATTTATCCATCCATTAATTGTCTGTCTATCCATCCATCTATCCATCCACCCATCATCTATCTATCCATTCATCCATTCATCATCTATCTATCCATTCATCCATCTATCGTATGTCAATCCATCCATCCATCATCCTCTGTCCATCCATCCATCTATCCATCCATCTATCCATCCTTCCATTCATCCATCAATTGTCTGTCCATCCATCCATCCATTCATCCAACGTCTGTCTATCCATCCAGCTATCATCCATCCATCCATCCATCCATCCATCCATCAATCCATCCATCCATCCATCAATCGTCTGTCCATCCATCCATCCATTCATCCAACGTCTGTCTATCCATCCAGCTATCATCCATCCATCCATCCATCCATCCATCCATCCATCAATCGTCTGTCCATCCATCCATCCATCCATCAATCGTCTGTCCATCCATGCATCCATTCATCCAACGTCTGTCTATCCATCCAGCTATCATCCATCCATCTATAATCTATCCATCCATCCATCCATCCATCCATCAATCACCTGTCCATCCATCTAGAATCTATCCATCCATCTATTCATCCATCCATCCATCCATCCATCCATCCATCCATCCATTGTCTGTCTAACCATCCAGCTATCATCCATCCATCCATCAATCGCCTGTCCATCCATCTAGAATCTACCCATCCATCTATCCATCCATCCATTCATCCATCCATCCATCCATCAATCGTCTGTCCATCCATCCATCCATCCATCCATCAATCGTCTGTCCGTCCATCCATCCATCCATCCATCCATCCATCCATCCATCCATCCATCCATCCATCCATCCATCCATCCATCCATCCATCCATCCATCTATCTATCTATCTATCTATCTATCCATCCATCCATCGTCTCTCTATCCATCCATCGTCTGTCTATCCATCCAGATATCATCCATCCATCTATAATCTATCCATCCATCCATCCATCCATCCATCCAACCATCCATCAATCGTCTGTCCATCCATCCATCGTCTGTCAATCCATCCATCCATCCATCCATCATCTGTCTATCTATCCATCCATCATCTGTCTATCCATCCATCCATCCATCCATCCATCATCTGTCTATCTATCCATCCATCATCTGTCTGTCTATCCATCCAGCTATCATCCATCCATCAATCGTCTATTTTCACTCACACTTTTAACTTTAGCTATGACTTTTGCCTCATTAAACTCTTAATTACTGCTCATTAATAGTCAGTAATGATGTGAATATGATCATACAGAATAAGGCACTAATGTGTGCTTTATAAGTACTAATAAACAGACAATATCACAGCAATATGCATGATAATAAGTGACAAGTTAACAGAGAGAATTGAACATTAAATAAAGTGTTTTCTTTTCCCTCTGCTGTCATCTGTCAGACTGATGTGGGGATATAACCGCTAGAGCACAGACACACCACAGGAAACAGAAGCATTTATTGATGTTGAATATGCCATAACTAGATCATAACTATCATATGATTGATTGGGGCGACACTGCTCTCCAGCGTTTTCACATCTGAGTGTGTGTGTGTGTGTGTGTGTGTGTGTGTGTGTGTGTGTGTGTGTGTGTGTTTGTGCTGACTGGAGGCGTTGAGACATTAATGCACAGTTTTCTGTAAAGCTGCTCTGGAACAACATGGATTATGAAAAGCGCTGTAGGAATAAAACTGACTTGACATTGAGTAGAGCAGCTGGAGAGAAACTACTCCACAGTTACTATTCACTTACTGTAGAGAAACACTTCACAGTTACTATTCACTTACTCTAGTGAAACACTCCACAGTTACTATTCACTTACTCCAGTGAAACTACTCCACAGTTACTATTCACTTACTCTAGAGAAACACTTCACAGTTACTATTCACTTACTGTAGAGAAACACTTCACAGTTACTATTCACTTACTCCAGTGAAACTATTCCACAGTTACTATTCACTTACTCTAGAGAAACACTTCACAGTTACTATTCACTTACTCTAGTGAAACTTCACAGTTGCTATTCACTTACTCTAGTGAAACACTCCACAGTTACTATTCACTTACTCTAGTGAAACACTTCACAGTTACTATTCACTTACTCTAGTGAAACACTCCACAGTTACTATTCACTTACTGTAGAGAAACACTTCACAGTTACTATTCACTTACTCTAGAGAAACACTTCACAGTTACTATTCACTTACTGTAGAGAAACACTTCACAGTTACTATTCACTTACTGTAGAGAAACACTTCACAGTTACTATTCACTTACTGTAGAGAAACACTTCACAGTTACTATTCACTTACTCTAGTGAAACACTTCACAGTTACTATTCACTTACTCTAGAGAAACACGTAACAGTTACTATTCACTTACTGTAGAGAAACACTTCACAGTTACTATTCACTTACTCTAGAGAAACACTTCACAGTTACTATTCACTTACTGTAGAGAAACACTTCACAGTTACTATTCACTTACTCTAGAGAAACACTTCACAGTTACTATTCACTTACTCTAGAGAAACACTTCACAGTTACTATTCACTTACTGTAGAGAAACACTTCACAGTTACTATTCACTTACTCTAGAGAAACACGTAACAGTTACTATTCACTTACTCTAGTGAAACACTTCACAGTTACTATTCACTTACTCTAGTGAAACACTCCACAGTTACTATTCACTTACTGTAGAGAAACACTTCACAGTTACTATTCACTTACTGTAGAGAAACACTTCACAGTTACTATTCACTTACTGTAGAGAAACACTTCACAGTTACTATTCACTTACTGTAGAGAAACACTTCACAGTTACTATTCACTTACTCTAGTGAAACACTTCACAGTTACTATTCACTTACTCTAGTGAAACACTCCACAGTTACTATTCACTTACTGTAGAGAAACACTTCACAGTTACTATTCACTTACTCTAGAGAAACACTTCACAGTTACTATTCACTTACTGTAGAGAAACACTTCACAGTTACTATTCACTTACTGTAGAGAAACACTTCACAGTTACTATTCACTTACTGTAGAGAAACACTTCACAGTTACTATTCACTTACTCTAGTGAAACACTTCACAGTTACTATTCACTTACTCTAGAGAAACACGTAACAGTTACTATTCACTTACTGTAGAGAAACACTTCACAGTTACTATTCACTTACTCTAGAGAAACACTTCACAGTTACTATTCACTTACTGTAGAGAAACACTTCACAGTTACTATTCACTTACTCTAGAGAAACACTTCACAGTTACTATTCACTTACTCTAGAGAAACACTTCACAGTTACTATTCACTTACTGTAGAGAAACACTTCACAGTTACTATTCACTTACTCTAGAGAAACACGTAACAGTTACTATTCACTTACTCTAGTGAAACACTTCACAGTTACTATTCACTTACTCTAGTGAAACACTCCACAGTTACTATTCACTTACTGTAGAGAAACACTTCACAGTTACTATTCACTTACTGTAGAGAAACACTTCACAGTTACTATTCACTTACTGTAGAGAAACACTTCACAGTTACTATTCACTTACTGTAGAGAAACACTTCACAGTTACTATTCACTTACTCTAGTGAAACACTTCACAGTTACTATTCACTTACTCTAGAGAAACACGTAACAGTTACTATTCACTTACTGTAGAGAAACACTTCACAGTTACTATTCACTTACTCTAGAGAAACACTTCACAGTTACTATTCACTTACTGTAGAGAAACACTTCACAGTTACTATTCACTTACTCTAGAGAAACACTTCACAGTTACTATTCACTTACTCTAGAGAAACACTTCACAGTTACTATTCACTTACTGTAGAGAAACACTTCACAGTTACTATTCACTTACTCTAGAGAAACACGTAACAGTTACTATTCACTTACTCTAGAGAAACACTTCACAGTTACTATTCACTTACTCTAGAGAAACACTTCACAGTTACTATTCACTTACTCTAGTGAAACACTTCACAGTTACTATTCACTTACTCTAGAGAAACACTTCACAGTTACTATTCACTTACTCTAGAGAAACACGTAACAGTTACTATTCACTTACTGTAGAGAAACACTTCACAGTTACTATTCACTTACTCTAGAGAAACACGTAACAGTTACTATTCACTTACTCTAGAGAAACACTTCACAGTTACTATTCACTTACTCTAGAGAAACACTTCACAGTCACTATTCACTTACTCTAGTGAAACACTTCACAGTTACTATTCACTTACTGTAGAGAAACACTTCACAGTTACTATTCACTTACTCTAGAGAAACACGTAACAGTTACTATTCACTTACTCTAGAGAAACACTTCACAGTTACTATTCACTTACTCTAGAGAAACACTTCACAGTTACTATTCACTTACTCTAGAGAAACACGTAACAGTTACTATTCACTTACTCTAGTGCAGGGGTCGGGAACCTTTTTTGACCAAAGAGCCATTTTTTCATTTTTGGTTAATGCATTTTTCCAAAAGAGCCACAGAAAAAAATAATATTAAATTATTATTAAAAAACATGCTTTTTTCCCCAATAAAATTTCAACAATAGTAATTATTAGGTCCATAACTAAAAAAAACACATATGCAGAAAACAATAAATAAATTGCAATATGGAATTAATTGTGCAGGGCTTTGTGAGGTTGAGTTATAAATCCTCTTTGTGTGTGTGAACATCTACTGTGTTTACGTGAATACTCGACTTGGCATTTTGATATATTTCTGTAGTCTATTAATCTGACGTGCAGCCGAGGACAAAGCTGTGCTTGTCCGTGTTGCGCTCAGAGCGCGTGCACAACATCCTGTCAGTAATTCAATTGTCTTTCGTGACTTATCACGCTTTTATCATTCATTTTCGTCAACTGAAATCTGCGTGGATTATCATAAATACACATTTATTTATCACAAGGGTCTCTGCGGCAAAAGCGAAAGTACCCGCGGGTGAAATGTTTCGAAATGTCTCTTTCCACAACAGACCACCAGTTTCAATAAAAGGATATATTAAAGTTTGTATAGCCTACTTTTATATTTTCGCTGCTGTTCTAAAAATGGTTTTCGGTTACCTTAAACAAGCCACAGCTGCTTGAATCCCAGAGCAGAAGCTGTTACCACAGAAACGCAAGTGGTTGTTTGCTGTCGCGAGACTCGCGACTCGTGACACTCGCTAACAGCACTGAACTTGCGCGGCCGGTACAACTTGAATATTAGTTATTATCATACGTTTCATTAACTTCGGTTGGCTGTACAACAAGGGAATTGTAATTGGCTGCTTTTTTTCTGCAGAGAGCGGATCTCTGTTGATGTGTCTAATTTTTTTTATCGATCATTTACAGGGTGAGAGATGAGCCACATTATTTTTGTCAAAGAGCCAGGTGTGGCTCGCGAGCCATAGGTTCCCGACCACTGCTCTAGTGAAACACTTCACAGTTACTATTCACTTACTCTAGAGAAACACTTCACAGTCACTATTCACTTACTCTAGAGAAACACGTAACAGTTACTATTCACTTACTCTAGAGAAACACGTAACAGTTACTATTCACTTACTCTAGTGAAACACTTCACAGTTACTATTCACTTACTCTAGAGAAACACTTCACAGTTACTATTCACTTACTCTAGAGAAACACGTAACAGTTACTATTCACTTACTCTAGAGAAACACTCCACAGTTACTATTCACTTACTCTAGAGAAACACTTCACAGTCACTATTCACTTACTCTAGAGAAACACTTCACAGTTACTATTCACTTACTCTAGAGAAACACTTCACAGTCACTATTCACTTACTCTAGTGAAACACTTCACAGTTACTATTCACTTACTCTAGAGAAACACGTAACAGTTACTATTCACTTACTGTAGAGAAACACTCCACAGTTACTATTCACTTACTCTAGAGAAACACGTAACAGTTACTATTCACTTACTGTAGAGAAACACTTCACAGTTACTATTCACTTACTCTAGAGAAACACGTAACAGTTACTATTCACTTACTCTAGAGAAACACTTCACATTTACTATTCACTTACTGTAGAGAAACACTTCACAGTTACTATTCACTTACTCTAGAGAAACACTTAACAGTTACTATTCACTTGCTCTAGAGAAACACTTCACAGTTACTATTCACTTACTGTAGAGAAACACTTAACAGTTACTATTCACTTACTGTAGAGAAACACTTCACAGTTACTATTCACTTACTCTAGTGAAACACTCCACAGTTACTATTCACTTACTCTAGAGAAACACGTAACAGTTACTATTCACTTACTCTAGTGAAACACGTAACAGTTACTATTCACTTACTGTAGAGAAACACTTCACAGTTACTATTCACTTACTGTAGAGAAACACTTCACAGTTACTATTCACTTACTCTAGAGAAACACGTAACAGTTACTATTCACTTACTCTAGAGAAACACTTCACAGTTACTATTCACTTACTCTAGAGAAACACGTAACAGTTACTATTCACTTACTCTAGAGAAACACTTCACAGTTACTATTCACTTACTCTAGAGAAACACGTAACAGTTACTATTCACTTACTCTAGTGAAACACTTCACAGTTACTATTCACTTACTCTAGAGAAACACGTAACAGTTACTATTCACTTACTCTAGAGAAACACGTAACAGTTACTATTCACTTACTCTAGAGAAACACTCCACAGTTACTATTCACTTACTCTAGAGAAACACTTCACAGTCACTATTCACTTACTCTAGAGAAACACTTCACAGTTACTATTCACTTACTCTAGAGAAACACGTAACAGTTACTATTCACTTACTCTAGTGAAACACTTCACAGTTACTATTCACTTACTCTAGAGAAACACTTCACAGTCACTATTCACTTACTCTAGAGAAACACTTCACAGTTACTATTCACTTACTCTAGAGAAACACGTAACAGTTACTATTCACTTACTCTAGAGAAACACTCCACAGTTACTATTCACTTACTCTAGAGAAACACTTCACAGTCACTATTCACTTACTCTAGAGAAACACGTAACAGTTACTATTCACTTACTCTAGAGAAACACGTAACAGTTACTATTCACTTACTCTAGTGAAACACTTCACAGTTACTATTCACTTACTCTAGAGAAACACTTCACAGTTACTATTCACTTACTCTAGAGAAACACTTCACAGTTACTATTCACTTACTCTAGAGAAACACTTCACAGTTACTATTCACTTACTCTAGAGAAACACTTCACAGTTACTATTCACTTACTCTAGTGAAACACTCCACAGTTACTATTCACTTACTCTAGAGAAACACGTAACAGTTACTATTCACTTACTCTAGTGAAACACGTAACAGTTACTATTCACTTACTGTAGAGAAACACTTCACAGTTACTATTCACTTACTGTAGAGAAACACTTCACAGTTACTATTCACTTACTCTAGAGAAACACGTAACAGTTACTATTCACTTACTCTAGAGAAACACTTCACAGTTACTATTCACTTACTCTAGAGAAACACTTCACAGTCACTATTCACTTACTCTAGTGAAACACTTCACAGTTACTATTCACTTACTCTAGAGAAACACGTAACAGTTACTATTCACTTACTCTAGTGAAACACTTCACAGTTACTATTCACTTACTCTAGAGAAACACTTCACAGTTACTATTCACTTACTCTAGAGAAACACGTAACAGTTACTATTCACTTACTCTAGAGAAACACTTCACAGTTACTATTCACTTACTCTAAAGAAACACTTCACAGTCACTATTCACTTACTCTAGAGAAACACTTCACAGTTACTATTCACTTACTCTAGAGAAACACTTCACAGTTACTATTCACTTACTCTAGTGAAACACTTCACAGTTACAATTCACTTACTCTAGAGAAACACTTCACAGTTACTATTCACTTACTCTAGAGAAACACTTCACAGTTACTATTCACTTACTCTAGTGAAACACTTCACAGTTACTATTCACTTACTCTAGAGAAACACTTCACAGTTACTATTCACTTACTCTAGAGAAACACGTAACAGTTACTATTCACTTACTCTAGAGAAACACTTCACAGTTACTATTCACTTACTCTAGTGAAACACTTCACAGTTACTATTCACTTACTCTAGAGAAACACGTAACAGTTACTATTCACTTACTCTAGAGAAACACTCCACAGTTACTATTCACTTACTCTAGAGAAACACTCCACAGTTACTATTCACTTACTCTAGAGAAACACTTCACAGTCACTATTCACTTACTCTAGAGAAACACTTCACAGTTACTATTCACTTACTCTAGAGAAACACGTAACAGTTACTATTCACTTACTCTAGTGAAACACTTCACAGTTACTATTCACTTACTCTAGAGAAACACTTCACAGTTACTATTCACTTACTGTAGAGAAACACTTCACAGTTACTATTCACTTACTCTAGAGAAACACGTAACAGTTACTATTCACTTACTCTAGTGAAACACTCCACAGTTACTATTCACTTACTCTAGAGAAACACGTAACAGTTACTATTCACTTACTCTAGTGAAACACGTAACAGTTACTATTCACTTACTGTAGAGAAACACTTCACAGTTACTATTCACTTACTGTAGAGAAACACTTCACAGTTACTATTCACTTACTCTAGAGAAACACGTAACAGTTACTATTCACTTACTCTAGAGAAACACTTCACAGTTACTATTCACTTACTCTAGAGAAACACTTCACAGTCACTATTCACTTACTCTAGTGAAACACTTCACAGTTACTATTCACTTACTCTAGAGAAACACGTAACAGTTACTATTCACTTACTCTAGTGAAACACTTCACAGTTACTATTCACTTACTCTAGAGAAACACTTCACAGTTACTATTCACTTACTCTAGAGAAACACGTAACAGTTACTATTCACTTACTCTAGAGAAACACTTCACAGTTACTATTCACTTACTCTAAAGAAACACTTCACAGTCACTATTCACTTACTCTAGAGAAACACTTCACAGTTACTATTCACTTACTCTAGAGAAACACTTCACAGTTACTATTCACTTACTCTAGTGAAACACTTCACAGTTACTATTCACTTACTCTAGAGAAACACTTCACAGTTACTATTCACTTACTCTAGAGAAACACTTCACAGTTACTATTCACTTACTCTAGTGAAACACTTCACAGTTACTATTCACTTACTCTAGAGAAACACTTCACAGTTACTATTCACTTACTCTAGAGAAACACGTAACAGTTACTATTCACTTACTCTAGAGAAACACTTCACAGTTACTATTCACTTACTCTAGTGAAACACTTCACAGTTACTATTCACTTACTCTAGAGAAACACGTAACAGTTACTATTCACTTACTCTAGAGAAACACTCCACAGTTACTATTCACTTACTCTAGAGAAACACTCCACAGTTACTATTCACTTACTCTAGAGAAACACTTCACAGTCACTATTCACTTACTCTAGAGAAACACTTCACAGTTACTATTCACTTACTCTAGAGAAACACGTAACAGTTACTATTCACTTACTCTAGTGAAACACTTCACAGTTACTATTCACTTACTCTAGAGAAACACTTCACAGTTACTATTCACTTACTGTAGAGAAACACTTCACAGTTACTATTCACTTACTCTAGAGAAACACGTAACAGTTACTATTCACTTACTGTAGAGAAACACTTCACAGTTACTATTCACTTACTCTAGAGAAACACTTCACAGTTACTATTCACTTACTGTAGAGAAACACTTCACAGTTACTATTCACTTACTGTAGAGAAACACTTCACAGTTACTATTCACTTACTCTAGTGAAACACTTCACAGTCACTATTCACTTACTCTAGAGAAACACTTCACAGTTACTATTCACTTACTCTAGAGAAACACGTAACAGTTACTATTCACTTACTCTAGTGAAACACTTCACAGTTACTATTCACTTACTCTAGAGAAACACGTAACAGTTACTATTCACTTACTGTAGAGAAACACTTCACAGTTACTATTCACTTACTCTAGAGAAACACGTAACAGTTACTATTCACTTACTGTAGAGAAACACTTCACAGTTACTATTCACTTACTCTAGAGAAACACGTAACAGTTACTATTCACTTACTCTAGAGAAACACTTCACATTTACTATTCACTTACTGTAGAGAAACACTTCACAGTTACTATTCACTTACTGTAGAGAAACACTTCACAGTTACTATTCACTTACTCTAGTGAAACACTCCACAGTTACTATTCACTTACTCTAGAGAAACACGTAACAGTTACTATTCACTTACTCTAGTGAAACACGTAACAGTTACTATTCACTTACTGTAGAGAAACACTTCACAGTTACTATTCACTTACTGTAGAGAAACACTTCACAGTTACTATTCACTTACTCTAGAGAAACACGTAACAGTTACTATTCACTTACTCTAGAGAAACACTTCACAGTTACTATTCACTTACTCTAGAGAAACACTTCACAGTCACTATTCACTTACTCTAGTGAAACACTTCACAGTTACTATTCACTTACTCTAGAGAAACACGTAACAGTTACTATTCACTTACTCTAGTGAAACACTTCACAGTTACTATTCACTTACTCTAGAGAAACACTTCACAGTTACTATTCACTTACTCTAGAGAAACACGTAACAGTTACTATTCACTTACTCTAGAGAAACACTTCACAGTTACTATTCACTTACTCTAGAGAAACACTTCACAGTCACTATTCACTTACTCTAGAGAAACACTTCACAGTTACTATTCACTTACTCTAGAGAAACACGTAACAGTTACTATTCACTTACTCTAGTGAAACACTTCACAGTTACTATTCACTTACTCTAGAGAAACACTTCACAGTTACTATTCACTTACTCTAGAGAAACACGTAACAGTTACTATTCACTTACTCTAGTGAAACACTTCACAGTTACTATTCACTTACTCTAGAGAAACACGTAACAGTTACTATTCACTTACTCTAGAGAAACACGTAACAGTTACTATTCACTTACTCTAGAGAAACACGTAACAGTTACTATTCACTTACTCTAGTGAAACACTTCACAGTTACTATTCACTTACTCTAGAGAAACACGTAACAGTTACTATTCACTTACTCTAGAGAAACACGTAACAGTTACTATTCACTTACTCTAGAGAAACACTCCACAGTTACTATTCACTTACTCTAGAGAAACACTTCACAGTCACTATTCACTTACTCTAGAGAAACACTTCACAGTTACTATTCACTTACTCTAGAGAAACACGTAACAGTTACTATTCACTTACTCTAGTGAAACACTTCACAGTTACTATTCACTTACTCTAGAGAAACACTTCAGAGTTACTATTCACTTACTGTAGAGAAACACTTCACAGTTACTATTCACTTACTCTAGAGAAACACGTAACAGTTACTATTCACTTACTGTAGAGAAACACTTCACAGTTACTATTCACTTACTCTAGAGAAACACTTCACAGTTACTATTCACTTACTCTAGAGAAACACTTCACAGTTACTATTCACTTACTGTAGAGAAACACTTCACAGTTACTATTCACTTACTGTAGAGAAACACTTCACAGTTACTATTCACTTACTCTAGTGAAACACTCCACAGTTACTATTCACTTACTCTAGAGAAACACGTAACAGTTACTATTCACTTACTCTAGTGAAACACGTAACAGTTACTATTCACTTACTGTAGAGAAACACTTCACAGTTACTATTCACTTACTGTAGAGAAACACTTCACAGTTACTATTCACTTACTCTAGAGAAACACGTAACAGTTACTATTCACTTACTCTCGAGAAACACTTCACAGTTACTATTCACTTACTCTAGAGAAACACTTCACAGTCACTATTCACTTACTCTAGTGAAACACGTAACAGTTACTATTCACTTACTCTAGAGAAACACGTAACAGTTACTATTCACTTACTCTAGTGAAACACTTCACAGTTACTATTCACTTACTCTAGAGAAACACTTCACAGTTACTATTCACTTACTCTAGAGAAACACGTAACAGTTACTATTCACTTACTCTAGAGAAACACTTCACAGTTACTATTCACTTACTCTAGTGAAACACTTCACAGTTACTATTCACTTACTCTAGAGAAACACTTCACAGTTACTATTCACTTACTCTAGAGAAACACGTAACAGTTACTATTCACTTACTCTAGAGAAACACTTCACAGTCACTATTCACTTACTCTAGAGAAACACTTCACAGTTACTATTCACTTACTCTAGAGAAACACTTCACAGTTACTATTCACTTACTCTAGAGAAACACTCCACAGTTACTATTCACTTA